>NC_056746.1:1030970376-1031133089 GCF_019279795.1 Protopterus annectens | reverse complement strand
TGGGGGGGCCCCAGGGTTTAAAGGGGGAAAAAGGGGATTAATCCCCCAACGGGGCCCCCCCAGTGGCAATGTGGTAATCACAGGAGTGTGTCGACATACATGTGTCTTACAAACATGTACAATGCAACATGTATGTAGGGGACTAACACCTATGTGATAACCAGTGGGTGGATGGTGTACTGCAAAGTTGATGTTCATACCAAGTGTCATGCAGGTATATGCCATGATGTTCATATCGGTATCCGTCACAGTGACACCCATATGGATGGGGTCTGTATCAGCTGGTGGAGCAACAATGGCGCTGGGTATGCAGTGGTCTGTAAAGCTAGGCAGGGAAGTCCCCTCAGTGGTAGCCTGTACCTCAGGGAAGCATATACCGAACATGAGGGCCCCATGACTGAGGACTGTGGTATGCCAAGTGTAACTGGAATGCAGTATGTGATATGGTATGCCACCCTCAGTGTGTGTGTGTCCTGTCCATTAGCCACTTTGCATAACATCCGGAGACATATGTTGTGATGTGCAGGTGGATGTGTATGTTGTCAATACCAGAATGGAGAACGGTGCTGAATGGCAGCGAGAGGACAATGCAGGCCATGTGGACCCCCGTGTCATCATCAACTACTCTGGCAACTGTATGAAAGGTGTTCAACAGGTGTAGGAGGCATGCTGTGGCCCCAACAAGACCAACCCAGCTGGTATCAAAGGACTGGAGCACAACAAAGACTCAGCGAATGATGTCCATGATGATGTGCCCTATAGCCGTGCATAACAGTCCAGTGAGGTGTGTAGGGCAATAGTCCCAGTCGTGCATTGTGGCACCACCTGTGTGGAGTGTTACTGTCACTGTGTGCCAGTCAGGGGCCACAATGTCTGGTACAAGGCTATTACTGAATATGGTGTCCCAGTGGGGAGACATGCTGTTCAGAGGTCTGTGGACATCACAGCCTGGGATATTGTAGGGTGACAAGGGGCCTGTGTCCTAGGACATATAGAGTGCAGGTCAGTACTGTGTAGGTGTGACTGCAGGTACACCGCAATGTTCCTGGAAGGAATGTGGCCCTGCAGGAGTGAGAAGGTATAATGTTAGCATTGAAGTCATCAGACAGCATGTTGCCAACATCACCTGTTACTGTCACGTTCCAGAGTGACAGTTGTATGTGTGAGCAGATGTGAGTATTGCATACGACCACTGACATACCACCATAATGCCTTGCGGTACATCTCGGAATGTGTCGCAGTAATGTGTAGCTAGTTATGGAGTATGTGATGAGGGATCCTGTGGCCCTACCGAGGCTGACCAGTGAGTTACCCCATCCATGGGAATGTACACCACTGTGTAATAGCCCCACCTGTTGTTGTAAGTATGTCCATGGGACCGCACCCCCAGAGTGTCATCTGTAATCTGGTGTGCACCATCATGGCTCTGTGTGGAATAGCATGAACCATATTGTCATGTACGTGCTAATGAAGTGCACTGGGGTATGTCTCAGCATTTGCATGTGCATTGTCCATCTGCATATGTCCCAACAACAACAACCGCTGTCATACGACATCTGTAGTTGGTGTTGTAGTACTTATCTACTGTGTATGCCATGAAGTGTGTGGTGCCGGTATGTGGCTAACAAGGGTGAGTAGCATATGTTCGTATTCCACTAATGAGGGGATAACCCCAGGTGTGGAACAGCAGTCACATGTTGGTAGTGTCCATGTCAAGGATACTGTTGATCTTGGAGGTGGTGTATGGGTCGAACCAGCCGAGTGGAGGTTATGACTCATGCACAGTGTACGCCTAATGTGTCAGTACATGTGCGGCTATCACAGATATGTGTGGGTTACAGTCAGTCTCACATTAGTAGCAGCAGTAGTTCTGGACACAGTTATATGCACGTGGAGAACCTGTGATGCATTGTGCTAAGTAACCAGCCGGGATGTGTGTACAACATAGTGGAATATGGGGACACCTCAGCCATGGGTGTGCCAGTCCAGGTACGTGCCTGAGAGGTACGGTCTGTCTATAACCATTCATTGCAGGTGTGCTCTGCAGAGCCAAGAGGCAGGTTCCAGTCACTGCAGAGATATTGAAGTGGTGCAGTATCAGGTGTGCCTTGCCTGCATGCATCACAGAGGATGATGTCAAGCATTGGGTGACATGACCACGTGCTTCGCTAGCCAGTTCCCATTCTGGTGGTGACTGTTATTTGACACTGTGCAAGACAGGCAGTATAAAAGCAGCAAGAGTACAACATGTGATCCGTACTCCCATGGCTGACAGGTGCAGGTCAACTGTGCCACAGCATCATGTTGTTTGACCGGGTCTGTCAAAGTGGACGTATACTAGATGCCTGTGGAATGACAGCAGAAGCATGGACAACTGTTGGGAGTGTCACAGTCATTCATAGTACAGTGGTAACAGGCTCGGATGACCGCAAAATGCTTCCCAGGGCTTGGACCACACCATCAGGGCTACAACACTGGTGGGCTATTGCATGTCCCTGCACATGTAGTCTGTGCCCTGAGATACAACTTTAGTTACACAAACATGGAAGATGAGTCACATCGTACCTGCTGACTTGTGGCATGTGCGCATAGGTTATGTTGCAGAACCAGTTACTTGACAGCAGGATGTAAGTGACTATCGCCTTGTTTAGCCTGCTGAGTGGAACAGCAGTGTGACTGCCGACAGTCACCTAAGACAGGTGTGTTGTGTATGTTATGACACCCTATTGGCTGTATGTGATGGGCACACGTGTCTGTGGGCTATAGGTTGGTGTGGTTGTGTTTTGCGATGTGGGCTGTCATTGGTGCCCACACAGAGTATGAATGGGTACTGTACAAGGTGTCTCCGTATGTGTGGCCTGTGGTGGGGATCATGTGGGACTATGTGATGTGTGAGGGTGTGCTGCCAATGTTGCATATCCCCACATGACTGTCAGGTGCAGTCAGGGTTGGTGACAGTATAACCCCCAGCAGGGCTGCATATGTGCATCCCCCACAGGCTGTACTGTTGTATGTTGGGAGGTGTGCATTGACTGTGTACATGAGAATAGCTCTATTGCCACATGTACAACATAGTCATCATAGTGACAGGCAATAGCACTGGTACGTGCCAGTTGGACATGCATGTATATAAGTGGTACGTGCCAGGTTGACACGCCATATATGCCACCATGTCTCACGAGGTATGTGAGTGATGTGTGTACGACAGCTGTTGTACAGTTATCAAGCTGGAAATGTATGGACAGACAGTGTACCTTTGAGGACTGGTGTGAAATGGGTGCTAAACTAAACAGTAGCTCATAACGTGCCAAGAAGCTCTGAACAAGTGCCGAGGATGCCCATACATTACAGATAGGGTGTTGGATAATATCAACCCACAAGTGTTGATGACAGTCATGATTGGTGGCATCACATCAGAACTCTGCCGGGTATGGTCTGCAAGTCCATGAACCATTATTAATGTAGATGTTAGCAGTACAGATGTAAAAGACAGTACGGATGTTCGGCTACAAATGCCTTTGTATGTCACAGGAGTGTTCTACTAATGGCCTGTTGACAGACTCACAACTACTAAAGGTGCCACAGTGACATGTGCATATCACATAGTGTCAGCTACAGTAAACCAGGGTTAATGTGTTGTACCCCACCCACATTGTAGCCCATACCACACAGACAAATGTCAGCCATCTGTGTATGTGAGGATGTGAATGGCCATGACCTATGGGCAATAGTTGTCACAGTGTTGTGAACAACATACAGAATGGGCTGTGTGTGTGATGTGACATATGTGCACATTCTGGTGGATGATATCAGCAATGACACCACTAGGGGAATACCCCCGTACCCATTAAGAAACACCTAGGCTGTGGTCAACAGTATGGACACTGTGTTAGGTATGGTGTAGTGTAGTACACCTCCCTGAGCTGGTGACTTCTCCCTGACCCTTTAGGTAGTCATTCGAGGTACCCATGACATGACAGGGTGGTATCCATGAGCACGGAGCTCATTGAACAGGCATACACAGCACCCGTGTGACCAATATTGGAATACACATCACCCTCCAGGCGTAGGACCCATGCATGCATGGCTGATACCAGCCTCCACAATACTCACCTCCAGTATGCAGCATGCTATCCACCTTGCATACAGACATATGCCACACTATGCCGTTAGACATGCTACATGTCTGTAGCCTGATCTGAAAGACATACGTCATGGACAACCACCGTCCTATGACTAGGATGGCCACATGCTGGACAGATCCCTGTGCCATACCTCTGACATACTCCCGCCATACCATGCAGCCCTGTCCACATAGCTACACATATCATCCCTGTCATACATGGTGTGATGGCCATATGGTAGATGTAGTATCATCTATCTGGATCAGTAATGTGTCACTGATGCCCCTCACGGTGGTGTAATGGGTGTTGGATACAGCTAGGAAACCCAGCCCGTACATGCTATAGCCAATAACCTTACCTGCGAATGACGTCCGACTAGCCATTGTCCCATGTCTATCACATGTGCAACACAGGCGATCCATGGCAGGATGTTGAACAGCTGTACAGTGCAGTGTAGATGTCTATGGCAAAACAGATGCATGTACAGGTTTCCATGCGTACTTGGTGCATTGTCACTGCCCAAGTCCAGTAAGGCTGTGTCTGTGTTGATATGTGACATATCCACAGCATCAAGGTCAACAGCATTACCTTGGATACATCAGGCATGTGTAGATAGGTAAGAACACCAGTGCAGGCAAACAGACATGCTCACATGGAGACAGGCGTCACATGCAGTAGGAACACTAATGAGGTGACACACATATATGAGGATGATATCCAATGCATACTGGGTGTTACATGTGTGTGACACATACATGCCAGTCGTGTTAGTGTCATGTTGATTTGCAAAGATAACTGTGCAGATGCACTAGAAATGTATGTGCAGCAGTATCACTGTACATGTATGTAAATGTGACCTGTCACCTTCATCATGTCTTACAGATAATGCCGCGTACACGCCTACCAGCATACAGCCAACAGGAGGATGATGTCGTAATCCCGTGCCTCCATGAGAACTACGAGGTGTTATTTAGCCATGTGCCACAGCATGTACCGCAGCGGGATGACCTGTGGCAGGATCTTCGCAGGAGGGTCAACAAAGTGGGCAGCCACAACTGCACCTAACAGCAGGTGCGTAGACATTGGATGGACTTAATACATCATGCAAAACAGCGTGCCCCTGCAATCGCCAGGGAACAAGGTGGAACAGGTGGTGGGCCACCAACCCAGCCTCCACTCACACACACAGAAGAGCTACTGGCCAGTCTGGGAACACCCTCAAAACAGACCCACAAACACTAGCTGCCATTGTGGAGGTGGGTGTCTCCCAACCAATGAGCCTGGAGTTGCCTGGTAGGTCAGTACTGAACATATGGCCAGTATATCCCACGTACGTGCATGTGTCAGTGTACATCATGTAATGTAACAACATATGCAAGGTATGTGGACACACATGCTTTATGCTACCCTGTGTATGCACCATACCTCTGAACTGTACAGGTATTTGCAGGATGTCCAGATGTCTGCCTCATATTGTCGGTGTGTTCCCCTTAATATCTGTCCCTTTCTGGCAAATAGCTGAGGAATGGAGTAATTAAATGATGACATACATTTGGGTTTATGACTGCACATTCCGTGTAAAACCCATGTGCATGCAAACCTATTAGTCTAGCAAATTTCTAAGTTAGTAAGAGCAATATGTCACAGTTGTCCCTATATGTCCCCCATCATAGTAGGCTTTATCCACATTTATTGTTCTAAGACGTTGAGAGGTATGGTATGCACATATGTGCTGACTATATGCTATTGTACAAGCAAATGAGTTAACTTGCACTGTGCACCCTGTGGCTGTCATACAGTCATGGATAATGTTCATACTGCTGTGTCACCCTATACAGGTACCTCTGGTGTGCTGCACAGACAAGAGTCCGTTGCAGGTGAGACTGTCATTGGTATCAGGCATGTCAAAGCATAGATCTATTTGCCATGTGGCCAGTTAATACATGGATATGCAGGTCACATCACCCATCATCCACACAGGCCACCCATGTGCAATATATACAACTGAAATGATACACAGACATGAAACTACAGTATTTGTCATTGCTACATGTGTGTCCAGCTGTGCATACAATGGTGGAGGTGTTCTACAATGGAGGCATATGTACTATACAGTGGAACAAAGCATGTGGTACACAAACCAGTACCGCACAGTGAGCAGTGATATGGGCAGACCACGGCGTCACCATTGTGTTATATGCCCTGCAATGGTTTCACACATTGTGATGTTACATCCGACATGTCTGAGACACGTAGCATTTTGCTTGTAATATTGTCACAATTTCCCATAACCCATACCCCACATACCACACATACACCTGTTGTCTGCATAGCCATATGGATGGTGACATATCCAACATCTATGGGTGTATGTCATATGGGACAACACAGACATGTGTGATAGACGGCCATCACATACATGACCAACACATGTGCACACATGGCCATGGGAGATGGCCAGAGACACGTAGCCACACAGAAGATGGGATGTGGATACACCCTGTCCCACTTTGTCCACACATGGTCCAATTACAGCCATACTAGACCGATTGTACAGGTGATGTGGTACGCTGCACATCCTAAATGCCTGTGCACAGCTAGTGGAGGTGTCAGTGATGTGTACCTCATAAGATATGTTGAACATGACGTCTGTGTCATAGCATGATGGTAGTCACCTTCACAGATTCCACTGACAGTGACACCAGGCCACAGATACTGTACTTTTCCCCCGCCGTAGGACATCACTATTAGCTGTGCACCTTGTGTGCGTGGTACATCAATGTCATGTGTGAAATGGTGACGTGACAGGTCTGCTATGTGTGGACATGGTTGCCAGGCAGCTAACACTCTGTAGTCATCGTGCAGGGGTGTCATCTGTATGTCCTCCAGTGACCTGTCACATGACACAGCATGGTTGGGTGTGTATACACCTCAGCATCGTAGGTCACAATCCACAGGTATGTCATGGGTATGCATGCAGTTCTGGATATGCAATGCATACATAACATGCACTGTTTAGCAATATAGATGCCTCATGATGCCATGCAATGGCACAGTGTCTGTACATCACACTGTACAGCAATGTAGATGGCTCACAGTCCCCTACCATGCCCATGCACATTTGCTCAACATGCATTCCATCTGTAGGGCATATGGACAACACCGCAATGTGATACCCAGTACGATGCTGTACATGTGTCAGGACACCATTGTGTCAGGCATGCATGCATGTTAATGCACACGTCAGCAGATTACATGTCAAGGTCACATCAGCCATGTGTTATCCTGTTCTGGTCCACATGGTGTATCACGGGGATGCATGCATACTACCATGATTGTGTGAATTGCATGGATAATGATATGATACCTGCCTGCTGTAGTGTGCATTCCAGGGGGTATGCTTGCAAACATTATTGATGTCTGAGCTGCACGCTGTCAGCTGTATCACAAGCATGCTGCATGCCATCTGTCATCTCACATGCATGGTGTGTCAGTGTGTGTGTCAGTGTGTGTGTGTGTGTGTCAGTGTGTGTGTGTGTGTGTGTGTGTGTGTGTGTGTGTGTGTGTGTGTGTGTGTGTGTGTGTCTATTGCAATTTAGAGTCTTTCTTTGCATTCACAGGTGATGTAGGTGCATTACCCTCCTGCGGTCCATCTGATAGTATCCCCACAGATGCTAGCAGTGATGAACATATGCACGAGGTACAGGCAGGGATGTCAGGGGCAGAATCTGTGCCAACGGTTGCCATCCCAGCTATGTCCCCCTCTTCCCCGCACACAGTTCAGCTGCCAACACATACCGCATCTACAGTGGCCATAGAGGAAGGACAGTCAGCGTTTGTTAGCATTGAACAGGAATGTGTGGTGGCTACAGAAGGTGTGTCTCCACACCATGGTGGCAGTATACTGACTGCAGATGTGCCACATAGGCATATGGCTGGTGCTGCTCATAGGAGGACCTCTGGCAGACATGCACCTGCAGGACATAGTGCAGCAGCTGGGATCACCAGATGCATGTTCCAGACTGTAATGGCAACACAGGCACGTGCTGAATGGCAGAACAGAGAAGGGCAGAGGCTGCAGAGGGCTGCTATCAGTACCCTAAACAACAACATCCAGGCATTGGCAGGTGCTCAACAGCAGCTTGCTGATGTTCTGGACAGGCGATTGGGTGACATGGTCAGAATCCTCGACCGTGGCATGGCAATCTGTGAGCGTGAGCTGTCTGTACTGGAACATCTGGTAGGGGTAAGGCGTAGGACACATGGACGTAGGCCAGCTACACCACCTAGTGCAGGTCAACATGAGTCTGCCACCTCACTTGGCCACTCCCATAGTGCCAGTAGCAGTAGCAGTGCAGCTGGTGCTACACTGTCCACACCAGGTCACAGCAGGCCATGTGGGCGTGGCCCTGGACATTCCCGGTGTGGACACGGTTCCAGTGGCCATGTGTCGTCGGACAGTAGTCATTCTGTACCTCTGCCTGGTAGTGCCTGTGCAACGCCTGGCAGGCACAGGACATGTGGCCATGTCCGGTCACAGTGAGCTGTACAACCTGGTCAGTACAATCTGGAGCTGTCCATAATACCCTTGTGTAGGCCTCACAAATGACAGAACTGTGTGCACACATACACGCACACAGCAAACACAACTTTAGGGCTCCACAACACCCACATGCATACGGAACAGACATGTCCATTCAAATCACCGGCCCTTACCCGCGCACATGATGTCATCCATTGGTGCAGCCTATGCCCCTGGCAAACAGTATCACCCTGTGCATATGATGAAGCCTGTGCATCCCTGTCATCCACACCATCGGTGCAGGGATATGCTCAAATGGTCTGATACACAGGGTGAACAGAATAGTGAGAGGTGTATCTAACATTACTTGTGTATGCATATTGAGGGATGTGTATGTTGCATTGGTTGTGTGTGAATACTGAGTGCAGGGATTTGCTCAAATGGTCTGATGCACAGGGTGAACAGAATAGTGAGAGATGTATCTAACATTACTTGTGTATACATATTGAGGGATGTGTATGTTGCATTGGTTGTGTGTGAATACTGAGAGATGTGAGAGGTGTATCTAACATTACTTGTGTATGCATATTGAGGGATGTGTATGTTGCATTGGTGTGTGAATACTGAGAAATGTGTATGTGACATCAGTGGTGTACTGTCGACATGCACCAGTCATACCATGTAGTCCAGGTGCAGCATGCATTGTGATATGTTCACAATATGTGTCTCGGTTACAACAGTAACAGCATGTTGGTAATGATGCCCTGGTTCCCTCCTATCGTGTACTAGCATGTGCCTCCAGGTAGCAGTGCTTGCAGTCCCCCATGTGTAACTGTGAAGTACTCACAGGCATGTATGGCAATATCAGCATGCTAAACATACCCTCAACCAGACTGTTGGAAAGTCGAACATGACACAGATGTCCACACATATACTGCACCTGAAGCATGTGGTCAGTTGAACAGGCTACAATGGACAGAGATGTGACAAACATACCGGGAAACATTACCAGTATGTTGACATGGTGCAGGGGTTGTACACAGCAGTCTGGCCAATGATGACGTTAGAGGCCACCTGATAGCATGAGGCCACACTGTGTAGCAGTAATACCCTGTCACAGTACAGGAACATGGCCACATTCACGGGGTCTACAGCACTATAATGCACACCCCATAGTGTTGAGGTGTGGACCCTTGCCTATGTGGTCATCACCCTTGCAGTACTTTGCACCCACACAATGTGGCACAGAGAAGGGACATGCACAGGTAGCCAGTACGGCTGGGACCGATGGCATCAACAGGGTAGTGGACTGCATCACCATGAGGGGTTAGTGATCCTGTTTCCACTGTATGGTAGCATACACCCTCACACCAAGCACCAGACAGCCATACATACATACATACACACACACACTGTGGTGACCAGATATGTGTGTACGGATAGCCGATGTGTGTGATGCACCACACCTGCCGACGTCATGCTTTCCACACTGCAGTATGTACAGATCTTTACAACGGTGTACAGGGATGTGTTACAACTGGGACATAGTCCCCACCATATGTGGCATGTGTGGTCACACAAGCGGACACACATGACAGTGCTGAGAATGATACACCTGCCATATGATGAGCCATTTGATAGACATGCAGCGGTAATGTCCGCAGTATGTGTACCAACTTTATGTCTGGCAATTGTGTGGCTATATGCACACAGGGGGATTTCAGTATTACAGGTGTCATGTGACATACAGTTGGTAACACCTGACCGCTGTGTATGCGTTATGTCATCACCATCAAGTAACAGTGACATAGTGTACTGTTTGCACATGGCATGGTAGGATGCCATGTGACACACCTGTGAGCCATCCCCAGCACACATACATCTACACAGGTGGATCACCACTTTATGTACACCCATCCCTCCATACATGATGTACAACCAACCGTACTGTCTGTATGTCACCATATACAGGTGTCAATGATGGGGCTGCATTGTGACTGCATGTTGTAGTTAGGTACAGCTGTGTTACGGACATCGGCCACTGCACATGCATGGTTGCTGCATGCACAGTACAGATTGTACATATGCGTTGGTCCTACATGTGTCTCCTGTAGCCATGTTTGTATGCATTGCTATTGGTGGACATGTGTGTTGCCATACATAACACATGGACTGTGGTATGATATCATGGGTGTCATGGGCGACTACTACAGGGGAATGTGTCCTCCATCAACATTGCTACCTCCTGTACTGTGAACATTCAACAGACATGAACCCACCTTCCATTTGTGTGCTTATGATTGCTTAGGCCACTGTTCTGCACGGGGACAGCAAAGGCCTAGCTATGTACATATGTGTCTTGTGTGTGGTCCATGCACACATCCACTACAATCACATGTTTGACATATCCAAACATGTGTGTTCGTTGGTGTACAGCAACACTCATCTGTCACAGCTGTGTAAGACCCAGGGCCCCTGCTATGTCTTGAGCTGACCTGGTCATGTATGGTGGTATAATTGCAATGCATAACACCTGTTGGAACCCTGTCAGTACATGTGTACTCTGCACAGTTGCTGTAGACCTCTGTACAGTCCACTGGTCATGTGTCACATGGTGTTCTGGTAATGTATGGCTGTGTATTGCTGCAGCAATGACATGGTGATGTCTCGAGGGCTACAGTGAAGACTGCGGTGTGTACATCTGTGATCTGCACCTGTGACAGCTGTGATGGCAGCTGAGTGTGTACTGGTCACTGCATGTGTGTGACCACCCTGTGCGTGGGGACAGTTATACCTTATTGTGCCCTTCCATGTTTAGACTCCATCTGCATGCAAGATGGCCCTTTGCAACTGCTAAGTGTGTGAGCATGCCCAGTATGCTGTTGTGTAGATGGACACACATGACAGTCCAAACTGAGCCCTTGTGTGTTGAGACTCCGTCTGCATGCAAGACGGCCCTTTGCAACTGCTAAGTGTGTGAGCATGCCCAGTATGCCATTGTGTAAATCGACACACAGTACAGTCTGAATGGATGTGTATTACTAAACGTGTGGCCATGGCCAGTGACAATTTGTGTCGGTGATGTCCCTCTGTGCATGGGCATGGCCGTTGACATCCTGTATAGCCACGGTTGTCATCCAAGCAACAGATGTCCATTTTCAACATCACGATGGATGGCTACCGAGTACACACTGGTCGACTATCTTGAAGGGTGTACTGTCTGTGGTGCGTCCCGTGTCTATGTCTTGTTGTGGTGCTCCGTAAATCTTATGTTGCCCCGATCACACCACTGCCGTGTGTGTTATCTACGTCTACCGTGGGACAGTAATATGTTTATGCTTTCAGACTGATCATTCTCTATACAATCCCTGTCGGCGTCCTTGTCAGTGCGGTTGATGACCCATGCCTAGAAATATGCCTCTGGGATTGCTTTGTTTAGTAATCTCGGTAGCACGTTCTGTAAATGTGTCATGTTGTAATGTGATAGGGTAGTTAGGTGTATGTTCGACTCCCAGCCCTGCCAAGTATGTGTGTGTGTGTGTGTGTGTGTGTGTGTGTGTGTGTGTGTGTGTGTGTGTGTGTGTGTGTGTGTGTGTTTGCGCACATGCTCCCATCTGCCTGGGGACACAGTCTTGCTTTTAGATGCCTCACACCACAGATATTTCCTACCGACGTCTTTGCCTTTGCGGATGATGACACGCGCCTAGATGTCTGCCTCTGGGACTGCTGTGTTTAGTAATCTCAGTAGCGCGTTCTGTAAATGATTCATGTTGTAGTGTGATAGGGTAGTTAGGTGTATGTTCGACTCCCAGCCCTGCCAAGTGTGTGTGTGTGTTTGCGCGCATGCTCCCGTCTGCCTGGGGACTCAGTCTTGCTTTTAGATGCCTCACACCACAGATATTTCCTACCGTCTTTGCCTTTGTGGATGATGACATGCGCCTAGATGTCTGCGGTAGCACATTCTGTAAATGCGTCATGCTGTTGTGTGATAGGGTAGTTAGGTGTATGTTCAACTCCCAGCCCTGTCAAGTGTGTGTGTGTGTGTTTCCAGCTGCATGACAACAGTACATTGCTTTTACAGTATTTACTCTCCATAACATCCGTGCGGCGTCTTTGTTTTTTATGCTGCTGTCTGCAGGCTAGACGTATGCCTGTGTGAATCCTGTGATCTACTAATCACGGTAGCGCATTCTGTAACTGCGTAATGCTGTCGTGTGGTACAGTGGTTAAATTTGTGTTCTGCTCCCAACCCTGCCACGTATGGTGTGTGTGTGTGTGTGTGTGTGTGTGTGTGTGTGTGTGTGTGTGTGTGTGTGTGTGTGTGTGTGTGTGTGTGTGTGTATTGTATATAGATATGTATGTTGGGATTATCACTCTTGAATGTGCTGCATTATCTATACGTGAGCACCTTGGATGTATGTACATCTGCTATGGCTCTGTGATAGTGCACATACTGTGTGCTGTAGTGATCGTGGGTTATACTTGTGTAGTGACCATTTATTGTGTTTCTGGGTATTACACGGGCATTGGAAAGAATGTTAGTACAACACCTTTGAATGGTAGTATGCACATCTCGGCAACAGTCAGCAGTGGTTATTACATTGGAGTGTGAGTATGGCTCATATCCATATGTAGTAACTGACAATTCTATGCAACTCAGGTTAACATTACAGACTCATGTTTATCCACAGGTTGTGGTACAGATCCCAGGACTGTATGTGTATACATTGACAGGTGCAGGACTGGGTTGTGTTGGATGCATGGACGGGTGTCCATGGCCAGTAATGGTGATCTCTACAGCCTGGCAGGTATGGTCTTTGACTGTCCCACAACCTCCTGTATATGGCTGACACATGCTGTACCTGTGTATATGCAGACACACACACTTACCACAAACAGCTACGGCTATCACATACACAAATCCATTGCATCACCATTGGGCCATGCAATAACCATTGTCCCTCACACACACCTACGTGTACATTGGATGGCTCAATGACAGCTCTGGAAATGTAACACCATACCCTGTGCATATGATATCACCTGTGCCACCACCTGTGATGTGTAACATTGATGCAGGATCAGACTAACCTGGTGCTGATGTACACGGTGGCTTTATTCCACTGTATTGATGTTAGCATGCTGTTAACACACAGGGTGTTACTTCCAGGTGTATATCAGCAGGCATGATGCATTGCACCTATGACCATCAATGTAGCATAGTTTACAGCACTGTTAATTCTGATGATGTATTCTCCATCCATGTGCCATTTCACTGATGTGTGTAGTATTGGCAGCATGTGTGTCTGAGTGTGCAGTACATGTGTGATGTGTGTAGTACACCTGTATACATGCTTACAAACTCATACACTGGCATACACAACATTACACGGGCTTCACCATTCGTACACTAGCTAACTCGTTCTTCCACACATGCACACGGGCTAACACGCACGCACACATGCTTACTCGGGCTTGCTGGCACGCACGGGCACAGACACAATGTGGGCAGGTTTGCAGGTCACATCGGTGGTATCCATGCACCGCCAGTCTCCTGACGTTCCCTAGGATAGCTCATAACATGCCTCTTCCACTGAGGACTGACAGCAAACATGTGACACTGCTCCAGTGAGATTACAGTGTTTTATGCATACACACTCATGTTGTCACCTATCTTCTACTCTAATAGTCCCCTTAACCTACACTACACTGT
Organism: Protopterus annectens; assembly: GCF_019279795.1. Classification (NCBI taxonomy): domain Eukaryota; kingdom Metazoa; phylum Chordata; order Ceratodontiformes; family Protopteridae; genus Protopterus; species Protopterus annectens. The sequence continues at coordinate 1,031,118,730 of NC_056746.1, read as the reverse complement.
AGAGGCTTGGCCCATATGGCATGACATGTGATTCACTATCCTCAGCATCATTTGCATCACATTGCCTACAAATGCTTCGTTACATCTCTGACAGAGTGCTTCCACACATAACAACTAGTACGCAGTAGCCATGTTGTCTCCAGCTTGCCATTCATCTGCATGGCATACTAACATCTAACTAAATCTACATTTTGTATGTATATTATACATATTTGACTTGTTTTGAAGCGCAGGGCGTTCTCGTGGCGCTGCGCTATGCTTCCACACCAGAGATCGGGGGAGGACAACTACTGTTTTATTGATGTCCAGTGGACAAAGCTGCCACTGGCCTTGGACTTGGACATTGGCATGCTTCTTTGACTGTATTCATACTGTATTTGCAGTTGTCATTGCTCCGTTTAGCAATGTGCAGAACATTAGTCGCCTAACATCCAGGTACATTTCTGCACATAACTCTGCTCTTGCACGGACAGCTTACTGTTTCATGTATCGCATAATTACATCATTTGCATAGCTTTCACATACAAATGGGGTATGTTGCAAATCCCAACATTGTCCGTGCAATGTTCGTGTTACAGGTGGTCTTGCACGCCCCTACGGGTGTTTGCTGAATAGCCTGGCAGTCATCTTTCCTTGCTGTACTCTCACTCAATCCATACACGCTGGAGGCTTCGTGTATCATGGCCTAGACTTTGCTGTGTGCTATGTCTATTTGTGGTGTATGCATGGCTGTGGGTATGTCCCACTGTCATCATTGGTAAAGGTGACAGCCCTGTAGGTACTTCATGTAGACTGCAGTGTCATTTGACATGTCAGCACATACCTGCGGCCAATACTGAACTTCCTACTGCAGCGCTTTTCATACCTTCTGAGTTATCTTGCGGTCGATAATGCTGTTTCCTCAGACATGTATCTGTTTCTGATCATACCTCTCAACCTCCTAGAGCAAAACATCTGTACAAAGCCTAACATGATGGGGGGACAAATAATGGAAGATTTTAAATATTGCTCTTACAAATGTAGATAGTTGACAGTATAATAGCTTTTGCATTAGTATGACTTTTCTGAAGGATTTGGGGTCTTAAACTCAAATGTTTGTCATTATTTAATGACTTCAGTTCTCAGGTATTTGCCAGACAGGTACAGATTGTAAGAGGAACACACCAAACATATGAGGCATACATCTGCACATTCTGTGAGACTCTGTACAGTTGCAAGGTATGTTTCTGATACAGGATATCAATTTTCTTACACCAATACACACAATATATGGTGCCATCACAGGCCAGATACCATTACATTCCTATTGCAGGACACACCCACCCAGAGGGTTATATTCCTCACACAGGCCAACAGGTGCTTATCCACACTAATTATTCTATCATGTACCTTATGTGTACGTCGGTATTTGCGCTTTCCATCAGTGGCAGAGCTCACATACGAGTATGGGGGACTGGACACTGTATCGGTGACACTGCATGACACCCTGAGGGACACATGTCTTTTGAGTCTATTAACCTTCCACATTGACTTTCACAGGGCATACGTTGTCATTCACATTTGTGAAATACATGCTTTTGACTTGTACATGTTTTGTCATTTGTCCTGACGTCTTTCTTCTCACCTGTCCACCTAGTATCACTAGTTCTGTACATTTATTTAGGACGGGTTACCTTCATACCTCTCACCTGTACACATTATGGGTAAATGCCCTGAGGTTTGACCTATGATTCTGTTACATTTGTCATAATAATGTGCCTTTCTGGTAGATTGCTGGCAAGGCATGACGGACTGTGCAGTTAGGTAATAATGACTGACATTTCTATTTCATGATTGCTAACTCTCATAACATTCATATTCCTGACTATGCCATTATTCTATCAATGTTCTGACTTTGTCTGGGGTATATTTAATATAATCCCTATTTGTATTTCATGTACTATGCCTTAGTCCAGCTGTCTTATTCTGAAAGTTTGGCAGGTATGGTTACCATCTTGGTCATACGCATGTCCATCCATGATAATCGCCTACATGACACTGATATAGGTCCCTACGTCTTCCTCCAATGGTTTACATGATATCCAGTAGATGGGTTGCACTTTTTTGGAGAATATAGGCGTGTGCTATACCCACATAGGTATAGTGATCACTCTCATGGGGCGTACCTAATAGATCTGTGCCAACCAACACCTAGGCCCATTTCTGCATACCCATGATTCCCATACCTGACACCCCTCCACAGTACCCATTAGACATGTTTAATGTGAGTGATAATAAAGTGTGAGGACACTTCTGAGCACTCCCCACTCTCCGGATATCAGGTCGTACGTCATACATTCTATCGACCCATGTGTTATTACCCTTGCACCTGCTACTGTTGCATGTACAACTATATCGTAGTTGCAGTTGTGACGTCTTTTGCATCAATGATGGTTCACACTTCGTACGGGATCAATTTTTGGGGTCCTGCAAAGGACACCTATATTCATGTTTAACGTGTAGAACTTGCAGGCCCTGTCACACTGGTACTTTCCAGGCAATGGTTTGGAAAGCAGCAGTGTATTCACCTTTCATGCATGTCTGTCTGTCTATCCATAATAGCTATACTGTGACCTATTTATGTACATGTGTTATATGTACAGGGACATATGTTTGTTGTGTATATATATCTATTCATGTATTGTGTGTGTATAGATACATATATCTACATATATACATATGTCTGTACATTCCTCATTTCATAATTTGCTTTGGTTTAAGTCTGTGGATATATGTGTGTATATATATATATATATATATATATATATATATATATATATATATATATATATATATATATATATATATATATATATATATATCCATATCATACCTTTCAACTGTACAGATTTTCGCTGCATGTACAGCTGTTTGCCTCTTCTCTTTGGTCCGTTTTTCATAACCTTGTGTCTATCTGGCAATTTAGTGGCATATCATTAAAGACTGACGTTGGTAAATAATGACAAACATTTCAGGTTACGACTTCATACCCTTCAGAGAATCCATGCTAGTGACACACCTGTTATTCCATCCACTTTCTATGTTTGTTAGGGCAATATCTGGGGATTGTCCCTATTTGTATCAGTTGTTTTCATGGCTCTGTCTGGTTTCGTACTTTACAGGGTTAACAGGTATGAGCTATGTACATAGAACGTGGAGAAAACAGCATTCATTTGTTATGCTGTGAGCAGACTACACACGCACAGGCGCACTTGCATATCCTTATTGTGGGTTACATATGTTTCATAGATATTTGTGCTTACGTGGACTTTCATAATTCTGACCATAACAGTTACATATCTGTATTCCGGTTTACGGAACGCTGCAAAACACACGTTCACCTTTGCATATTTAAATATCTGTACAGCACGAACGCATTCATTACACTTTCAAGTTATATGTGCAGTGGTCATAGGTCAACCGGGACTGCATTCATGTTGGCCGGGTGCCGGAACCACTATTCTATTGGTGTTCTCCCTCATTGATATGCATACCCATAGTACTTAGCTACATCAACATACGTCTCACCACTTCGCCTACCACACAGGCATCCATTCTCCTGCTGGGAAAAACGCGGTACTACATATTACACATTCCCTATTGCCTACTGCTGTGGACCCCAGCTGCATTGTTAATCACTCCGAGGATATGCAGAACACCAAGGCATATAGTCCTGGCACATACAGGTCTTTGATTGTCAGGGTGTTCATGTAGTGATCTGGGTTTATGCTTGTCCACCTGGTGAACGGAACTTCCCTGGCCGAGTTCAAATGTCAGATGAAGCATGTGGACAGGGAGTTTCTCCCTATTATGAAGTTTTACCTGTGTTTATAGACACAGGTGTTTGGGCACCTGTCAGCAGCTTATTCTGTTGGCAATACATATTATGGGTGGGGTTGTTACAGTCCATAATCCATGGTGAGGGGTGTTCCCATTCACATTTGACTATTACCTGTACACATCATATGGGGATTATTATTTTGTACATGAAGTGACTACAGGCATGCAGTTGTACATTACACAAATGTGAAGGGTTGTTAATGTAAATATGTACGGGTCATACCTCTCAACCTCTTAGAGCACCAAATCTGTGCAAAACCTACATGATGGGGGGACAAATACAGACACATTTTAACGATTGCTCTTACAAGCTTAGAACGTTGATAGAATACTAGGTTTTGCATTAGCATGACTTTTCTGAAGGATGTGGAGTCTTAAACTCAGGATATTTCTCATTATTTAGTGACATCAATCCTCAGCTATTTACCAGACTGGTGCAGATTGTTGGAGGCACACAACAACAATATGAGGCAAACCTCTGGTCATTCTTAGGGTTGCCACCTTTTCAAATACCCAAAGTGGGACATGTTCTGTAGAAATGCCAGATTTTCTAGGACAAAATATACCTACAGCTGTGCATAGTACAGAACTTTACCTTTTTTTTACAAATAATAGCTTATTCTAGTAACATTTGAATTGCTTATGCTACTTCACATAACATATAGAAGTTTCATATATAAAATAACTGTTTTATGCAACTATTAAAGAAACTTTGGAAATAATTTTGTCCTAAAATCTCAGGACATTTGCTATGTCTTGATTTTTTTCACAGGACACAACTGCCTAAAGAGGGACAGTTATTCGGAAAGTGGGACACGTGGTAACCCTAGTCATTCTGCGAATATCTGGACAGTTGAGTGGTATGGTATGGACCTCTGTAATACGCTGTTGTGTTCTGGCACAGCAGTAGCTCAGCTTTAAAGACTGCAGTTGGAACGTGTTGACAGACAGTTGGGTTTCAGAGTTCATACTCCAGACATTAATGCCAATGTGCAAACTGTTATTCTATCATATTTCTATGTTTCTAAGAGCTATCTTTACAAATTGTCCCTGTTTTTGGACCTTTGTCTAACTTGTATTCACGGCTCTGTCCAGATATCTTGCTCACACAGGTTGACAGGTATGGTTGGTCACGCCTGCACACAGTGTCCCTCACACTTGATCAGGGTTGACCTGTTTACGTCAGTGTCTTCCTCACCCTCATGCCGTTTGTCACTATGGAAATGTGTGCATTATATTATCCCTCCTATTTGTGTCTGGACACGTGCGTCACGGGAAGGTGTTTTATCCTGGGTAGTAGGTTATGCATGCCCACTTAGGGCTGGACAGTGTCAAGGACCTCCACTGCACGTTCTGACTTGTGTCCAGATATCTACAGGATTGGACATCATGCTGTCATACCCATTCTACTATTTACACATGTTGGTTATTCCATGAGGGGTGTCCCAAAAATTGGACAAGACCAAAACAAGTCAGATAATGAAGATATTTGTGGCTTTTTGAAAAAGTGCAGGGGGTTTTACATGCAGGGGATACATGGTTTGCAATCCTGACACTGCCTAGGGTGACAATACCTACTACATATGCGTAGGGCTCACTGTGTGTATCTGTGTCTGCAACAAACCAGTGGACCAAGTACGGCTGGATTTGGTGGACGTTCTGGTATGGAGGCAGGTTGTGTGGTGTGGAGGGTATGCTGGGTAGGCCATTATGCATCCAGGTGTGGTGCGTTTGTTATGGCCAGTTCCATCAGGACCCATCTGAGGGTATGTGACGGTGACATATCTATAAATTTGTCTCGCATATTTCCATATTCATATGTTTGTGGGATTGTGTTCTACACTATGGCCTGTCTGCTTGTCTTGCAGCTGTTTCTACATGTGAAACTAAGAAATGAATAAGAAACCAGTAAACATAAATGGTGAACCATGAAGTAGACCAAGCCACGAAATATCCTCAGTGCAATACTGTCAATACAAGACACTGCCAAAGCAAAAAGTCCCAACTTTAAAATTGTTTATTATTTTAAAGTTGGGACTTTTTGCTTTGGCAGTGTCTTGTATTGACAGTATTGCACTGAGGATATTTCGTGGCTTGGCCTACTTCATGGTTCACCATTTATGTTTACTGTTTCTACATGTGGTTGTGTTTCTTTCCACTTCACCCGCTGCCCCCTCGTACACCTCCGGTTCACCTTTTCTGCATATGACACAGTATCGCCTTTGAGGATTTTACCATTAACCACCCACCCCTCACACGCGAATTCATCACACCCCATAGAGCACTACTTTGGTTGTTGGCCCATGACACGGCCAGAGTTACACATTGATTACCCTACATGTGTCAGGTACCTTTATGGTTGTGTGGACTACCCTGCCATGTTTGCTTTCCACATGCTATACCTCACGCAGATAGGTACACGCCCATACTTCACTTTCATTACTTGGTTGGTATATCCGGGTACTACCCGTTCGACTGTGTCACATACACATTCGGATTATACAACTAACTTCCGGATTTTGCCAGCCTGTTGTACTCATTGGTAGGGTGGCACCTTTTCCTGTGTCCAAGCTATTCCTTACACATGTCCGACTGTTGTGGACAATGCCTCCCCACAGTCGACGGTTGTGTTTCCACCTTTTCAATTGGCCACAGTGTGACATTTGCGGTGAACACACCATATTTTACAGGCCGACACATATCCACGGTCAGTTCGGCAGATAGAACTTACAATTCTTGCCTATATCTAAGCTTATTCTTGTAGCATTTTGGTGTCTTATTCTGTTTCTTATGGCATTTATGTAATATACGTTCAATGAAAAATGTTTAATGCAACTATTACATGACGTCTATGGAATAATTATGTCCTATATTCTCTGGACATTTGCCATTTTTACATGTTTGTGTCAGGACACATCTGCCCACAGAGGGACTGTCGCTCGCAAAGTGGGACAGGTGGTAATCTTAGTCGACGGTACAGATCATACTGTTCCTTTCGGCCTACATGTGTCCTTATTGTTATAGCTGTTTATATGCTCCTTCTGTTTCGTTTACATGTGTATACTATTTCCTATCACATTTGGTATGTGAAATACGGACATACCTTTTGTATGTGACTATTACATGCCTTGTGGGATATGATTCAGACATACGGTCACTACATATATCTACATTTCTCCTTGTGTATTTTGTTATGGACACATCTGCACAGCTATGTTCCCTCCCTCACATGATGGATCAGCTGGTGACCCTCTCCATTGGGCTGGACGTACCTACTGGCGGCGCACTAACATATGATATGTTTCACTTCCACATGGTATAGCTATCAACACTACGTTGGACTACGGGCACACGGTTTTCATGTCATTTGTTCAAGGGTAGGAACCCATTATTCCCTACCGTGCATTTGTGTTTGATTCTTCATTTTCTGTTCGCAGGGACTATCTTGCATGCTTTGCATACATTTCAGTGTCCACAGACACTGATAGGTGCGATTACTATTGCAGGCAGAATATAATATTTAGCAGTTTAGGTTGCTCATCGACAGCCAACATTGACACTCCTCCATGTGCAACTTCGTTACGCCCTATGCACTCGCGCACGTTTCCTATGCACGTGGCTGTGGAGGCTGCGCGCCTTCATTAATATGCATATGGCGTGACTACTCCATACATACGCCGCACGGCTGGTGCAAGCCTTACTCCGGGCTTGCGCCGAGCTTCATGAATCCCGGGGATTATGTTTTACTTGAAATTTTATTAGATAACTTTTTTGTTTTTAACAATAAATATTATAAACAAAAAAGAGGTTTGGCTATGGATGCTACAGCAACACCAGCATTTGTAAATATTGTTATGGGCTGGTGGGTTTGTAGGTGATCTCTTCTTTGTATGGTAGGGATCTTTACATTTGTAGATCAATTAAATAATGATACAATTTAAAAAAAATGTTGGTAATGTAGGAAGATATGTTAATTTTGTAGATATTACTTTAGAACTTGATAGTGACAAATCCTTATTTCATTTCTATTTTTAGAAAATCTACATTTATGAATATTTATTTACATTTCAAAAGTGCACACCCATATATCAAGAGGATGAGGACTGTTTAATAAACTTTATTGTTAGTGACTGCCAGCTGGAATTGTACTTTGCAGAATTACTTTACTTGCATGCTGAGTCGTACAAAATCAGAACGTGTACAGTGTTTCAATAGGTGTTTGGTAATATGCAATGGAGGTGTAGTGCTTCTCTTTAAGGTCTTCTAACAAAATGTCTTAAAACAGAGTACACAATTGTCCATTTACAGATACTGTGTTTACAGGCAGACAAAACTGAAGTGCATGGAGTATGTTCCCTGAATGGGAGAAGTATCAGTAAATATTGTGGCACTATTATGTTTTATATATACACACAGATATATATATATATATATATATATATATATATATATATATATATATATATATATATATATATATATATATATATACACACACACACACACACACACACACACACACACACACACACACACACACACAAAACAATACCAGCTATTTTAACAAGAGCTACATTTACAATATGTTCTACATTTATAGTTCTCATTGGTTTGAGGACAGAATACAGGTCTGTGTAGCTAAACTGTAAAGAACTGTTAGGCACAAGTCAACCAAGATCTTATTGTAAAGTTCAACAGAAATGCATCTCAAAAGCTTTGAGGCAACAGATATGGATTCTTTATTTACTGTTGCAGCAGTTTGCATTTTTGTCCTGCATACCATAATATTTGTTAAAAACCCGATAAAATGAATCGCTGTTAGTGGACTGCTCTGAGTAGTCCCAGTTGCTCAAAGGGAATTATAACAACGAAGCCACAGTTTCTTATTTTCTTTTACAGTTGAATCAGACACTTTACATAAAATCATTTGACCTGAAATCATAATGATCTAAAAGCAGGCCATGTGCTGTCATGGAGCCCATTAAGTTACAAATCATGTAAACAATAGTTGCTGAATTTGAGACTAAGCCTTCAGGAAACTCTAGCAAAGCATGACAAAGTCACTACAGTCCCTTGTAGTTGAGACGTGTCTAAGAGGAAGGTACCAGTAAATAATTGGGTTAACCCATTCTATTGACAGGACTTTATCAAAGGCTTTAATTAATGGTTAGCTGTGGGACTTAAGCACATATCTTCTGGATGGCTGAATTGTCTCACACTTTTTCAGTATAAATTACTATAGTTTTTAAATACTACTAAACAAATTCCACAAACCAGATGCTGTTAAAACAGTAAAATATTTTTAATATCCAAAATATGTGTCACCAAAGCCACAACCTATTTCAAAATGTTCTTTATTTCAAAATTATGTGCTATAACATTTACTGGAGTTCAAATGTTAAACTTATGTTGCATTTTTATTTTACCTGTCTGACAATTATCATTTCCTAAGTGCCATAAATGAGAAATAAATTAGTTTTGAATCAAATATATCTGACTACAAACCCTTAAATTAGGCATTTCTTATGCTGGCTGACAGACACGCATGGTAATGCACAACACAGTAGTCTGTCTCATGACTAAAATGCTGCTATCTGAATCAGAAATAGGCTTCATGTTTTAATAGGCTTGTATTACTTTTCCTTAGGCATACAAAGCCTAACGATCATTAGATGGTAATCATTAATTATGGCCATTATAAGGCTGACATTCAAAAGGTATTACCTAAACCATTATCTCCCATGATTTCAGAACATGCTGTGTTAGTTCTGATTAGAAACAATTCAGTGCATGTCAGTACAACCTGAGAGCTAACAGAGTCCATAATAAATGTATTTGGAACTCTAGGCCTCAGACAGCAAATTATTTTCATATATATTAATTCTCTCTTTGCACTGAGATTGTAGGTAGTTTAGGGTGATCTGTGGCCCTCCAATTCCTGAATGCATACGACTAGATGAGATTCTTTAAACATATACATATCAGCATTTATAATTCTTAGCATCTAACTGTTTTATAACATCAAAATGTTAATAGCAAATTAAACAATTGGCTTAGTGAAAGTGCAGTGGGAACACTACAACTGACAAAGTCAGGCGCTTGAGCATCTTGTAGCTCACGTAGGCTGCTGCTCACTGTCAAACTCAAATTTGAGTTCAAGCAAGTGGCCTATGGGAGGGATTTGGAGAGTGATTTTAGGGTTAGGGTGTGAGAAGTGAGTTTTAGGGTTAGGGTGTGAGAAGGGAGTTTTAGGGTTAGGGAGTGGGAAGAGAGTTTTAGGGTTAAGGAGCAATCAGGGAGTTTAGGCTTAGGGATAAGGCTTGGAGTTTTAAGTTTAGGGAGTGATCTAGGATTTTGTGGTTGGGGGTGAAGTTTTAAGTAATGGAGCAAAAACTCAGGCTAGCAATTGATGGGAGTTTTAGAATTACAGTTTACATCATAAGGCGATTTGTTAGGATGACTATGTAGAAAAAGGAGAATGAAGCAGTGGAGTTTGAGAACTTGCTTTTTCAAGCAAGTGTGTCATGACTGACTAGCATACAGGCACCTGTGGTAGATGCAAGTTCATATATTATCTATAAATCATAGTAATTGAAGTTTAAAGTATAGAATAAATGTATTCTATGGTAATAAAATACACAATAGAACTGTTTTTATAATGTGGATTCTGGGTGATAGTAAAACAATTCAAAATTCATTTAAACTACTCAAAAGGAAAAATAATATGTTGTAACTCCATGTTATGTTTCTCACATAAGCAGCAAAACAGGTACTGCCATTGGAACATGTACTGCAGCCACAAACCTTTCTGTGAATTATTTAATGTTTAACTCTCAATAATCTTTTTGAAACGTAAATCTGACAGAAGTTAGTTTGTACTCTTTTGTCTGCCTGCTATTCTCCATTCTGTCCTTCTCTTCCTGTCTCATTTATGTCAAGGACATCTCATATTGTCATCTTACCTGATAGCATACTAATCCTCCTCAGAGTACCACTACAGTAACTGTCCCCTAGTATCACCTCTGGCCAGTTTTTGTATAATCACATAGTTCAGATCTGAACCATTGACAGGGAGAAACCAGTACGGATATAAATAAAATGTTGCTGTTGAAATCAGTGCATGTACAAAACAGAATACAACTCAATGGGGGGGGGGGGTGGCTAGATGGCCAACTGAGAGCAGTGAATTTTGAGAGCTCCATAAACTAGTATAATATAGGACAATTTTATTATTTTCAAGTTTAAAATGTCAGAAATCTATAGATAAACTACTAAACTACATAAATATCAGTTTTGGTGGAGATATACAATCATTTCCTGTCAAGTAACTTGGAGATATAATGAGTCACTGAATATGAACAACTCAAGGAATTATCATCCAGATGCTGTTTTGAAAAAGGAACTGTAATTGATGACATCTACCTTACAGGAACTATCTTTGAAGATGGATGGCTTTAAAAATGACGTAGAAAACCTCAAATTAAATTCTCAAAAACAGACTGATACTCTTAAGGAACAATTACAGCAACAACATACACAAATAACAAATATAGAGACTTCTCTAAATGGCATTGTAGGGAGACTCAAAGAGGAAGAACTCAAAAAGAATTTCTGCTTAAACAGAATACATGGCTGCTTAACAAAATAGATGACTTAGAAAACAGGGAAAGGAGAAACAACATAAGGATCTTTGGTCTGCCTGAAAACACTGAAGGAGAAGACATTATTTCATTCTTAACGTGGATTCCTGAATTTTTAGACTTGAAAGAGGGACTTTCATTTGGAATTGAAAGGGCACATAGAGCACTGAGGAAACCTGCTTCTAACTCAACAAGTACTCCACCTAGATCCATTGTTTTAAAATTTCTTTCATTTCTGGACAAGGAACTGATATTAAAATCTGCTTGGAGAAAATCACACTTAAAATACAATCAAAGCCTGATAAGGTTTGACAATGATTATTCTTCCAGAATACTAGAACAAAGGAAAAAAGTCTGGCCAATAATAAAACTGTTGAAACAAAACAACATTAAAGCACAGCTGGCCTTTCCAGTATAGATAAAAATACTTTTTGCCAATGAGATAAGAACCTTTAATGACTTAGAAGCTACAATATTCGTCAAAAACAACAACGTAGTGTCTATCCCAGAAGAAATGGAATGGACGGCCCCTACTCTTAAAAGAATAAAATAAACAAATCCTTGGACTGATGCTAGAGAGAAGAAACAAAAAAAAAATGATTCCAAGATAGCTGTCTCAAAAAATAACTCTTATAACTACATCTCTCAAAGTATCAACTGATATGGTACATTACTTGCCATCTGTTCTTATTTTAAAAAAGGAGGGTTTCTTAAAAAACTAAGAAACAGTAATGATTTATTCAGAATGTTCAAAGAGTCCAATAATTCTTCACAAACAAAGGTATGTCAAGACGGGTTACTATTTACATTATATACAAGCCAAACAAAGCAACATATAATACAAACATAGAAGTTTCTATTCCCTTACTTGAACTCAATGAATACTTATCTTGTTCATTTTTCGTTGATTTTACTTATAATAGTTTAAGTAATTAACTAATTCATCCCAGTGGCTCAGACTCAAATGTAACAAATTAACATCATATATATAATAGCAGTAACAGTAGAATGTTATGAAAGAAAAATGCTGTCATGGAGACTAATGCCTTCTTCAGTTAAAGTATGATTTAGAAATGTCATGTATATCCTGATTAAATAATAGTAGCAAGCTCTTAGTACAAATGCCACCGTTATTCTGTTTAAATATAGTTAATATCATTTATGGCAGGTATCACAGCTGCAAGTGCTGTTTGATCAGTCCTGATACGGTGTGCTTGGATGCTGCTGTGTCTGGCAGCTAGTACAAATGTCATTATTATTCTGTCTAAACATAGTTAATATCAGTTATGGCAGGTATCATAGCTTTGGGCGCTGTCTAATCAATCCTGATATGGTGTGCATGGATGTAGCCGTGTCTGGCAGCTAGTACAAATGTCATTATTATTCTGTCTAAACATAGTTAATATCAATTATGGCAGGCATCATAGCTTTGAGTGCTGTTTGATTAAGCCTGACATGGTGTGTATGGATGCAGCTGTGTCTGGCAGCTATTGTATGTTGCAGTTTTCGTCTCCAGGAAGCTGTGGGTTGTGGCTTGTGATCGAGGTTTACTGATGCTTGTGTATTAGGAAGAGACATTTGGTGTTTTAGCCTGGATCCAGGGGAACGGGGTGGATAAAGCTGTAACTTGGGATATTTTGGCAGAGAATAGGTTCATAGGTTCATAGGTTCATACTAGGCTATCTGCCCTAGGGCATTTATAAGCCTAGCCAGAATGTGTTTGGCTTTCGCCACCCATTTTAAATTAATTTTGCTATGCCCTTTTTTGAGGTTAGTATACTGTGCCTCTGTCTAACAGTGACACAGAAGTGATACCCGGGTTAAACCTATGATCTCCCATCCACTCATCAAGATTCCTCTTGAAGAGAGTCAATGAGGGACTCTGCCTAACCTGGACTTGGATTTTATTCCAGAGTGAAGGGAGCCTCTGGGTTATGAATCTGTCCCTCCAGCATGTCCTATTTATTTCAGTGCTGAGGTTAAAGTCTCTCGAGCATGTAGCTCAATGGGATTTGGATTTTCTGAGGTGCAGCATGTCCATTAATTCCGGGTTGGACATGGCTTTATATGTCAGGCACAGATCGCCCCTGAACAGGCGGTATGCCACTGAGTAGAGCTGGAGTTTCTTTAACTGGGCAGCATATGGCATCTGTTTGAGCCCTTTGATCATCTTGGTGAGGTACTTTTGGGGTCTTTCCAGTTGCTGCAGGTGTCTGGTAAGGTAAATCCCAAAAGGGGCATTGTACTCAATTATGGGCCTGATGAGGGATGAGTAAAGTGGCACGATGACCTCCCCTGATCTAGATGTGAATCCCTTCATGATTAGGTGGGCTATATAAAATGTTTTTCTCACCACTTTGGCCACGTGGTTGTCAAATGAGAGACTGCTATCAACTTGGGTCCCCAGGTCCCTAATTACTTCCTCTGTACTTAATGGATTACCACCTATGTGGTAATTTGTGGGCACTTTTTTTTTGCCAAAGGGGATGACTATACACTTTTTGGCGTTTAGCTTGAGGCCATAGCTCTGACACCAGTTGTCTGTTTCTATGAGGCCCTTTTGGAGGATGCTTGTGTCAGCTGGAGAGTCGATTATGGCACCCAGTTTGCAGTCATCTGCGAACTTGGTCAGCCACAGTCCTTCCGTGTTGGCCTGTACCTCCGAGAAATATATACTGAACAAGAGAGGTCCCATGACTGAGCCTTGTGGGACGCCACTTGTAACTGGTTTGGAGTCTGACATGGCTCCAGCAATTCTAACCATGTGGGTTCTGTCCTTGAGCCAGTTTGCAACCCATCTAGTGACATAGGGGTTTATATTTAAGCTGGTGAGCTTATCTATAATGCCCGAGTGGGGTATTGTATCAAAGGCTTTTGCAAGGTCCAGGTAGGCTGTGTGGACCACCTTCCCCTCATCAATGGCCTTGGTGACTGTTTCAAAGAAATCAACCAGGTTTAAGAGGCAGGATCTGCCCTTAACAAAGCCGAACTGGGTAGGATCCAGTGTCTGTAGGTCCCCAATATCTTTATTTATGAGGTCCATGATGATCCTTTCCATAGCTTTGCAGACCAAGCTAGTCAGGCTTATGGGGCGATAGTTTCCAGGATCCGTTGAGGCACCACCTTTGTGGAGAGGGACCACTGTTGCTGTACGCCACTCTTTGGGTACATATCCTGTAGTAAGGCTGAGACTGAACAGTAGTTTTATGTTTGGGTTTAGCTCTTCTTGGAGTTCATGTAGGACGCAGCCCGGGACACCGTCTGGTCCCATTGATGCTGTGTTTTTTGCTTTGGAGAGGGCGGCTCTTACCTGACCATCTGAGATGTCAGGGGGGCAGCACTCTGCTGGGATATATATTTGCCCTTTTGGTGGGGGGGTGGGGAGTTTGTGCTGAATCTGTCAGCTAGGATGTTGGCAATATCTGTGGGTTCGGTGTATTTTTTGTCATTTTGGACTAATTCTGAGCATATCTGGGAATTCCCACCCAGGTTGTTTATACATCTGCTGAGTGAGAGGTGGGAAGGCTGTGAGAATGTGTTATCTCTTGTTGTGGTGCCTTGTTGGGAGGATTTTTTTTTTATCTGTTTGCTCTCCGTTCTTTTCCTGGCTGCTGCCTCACTGAAAGTGACAGAATTTAGGCTTGAAGTTCCAGTGAAGTGAAGCTTTGCTTCAGGTGCATTGCAAGCCTCTGGTATGCAGTACACAGACACACTAACAGAAACAGATGCTTCCAGGTTGTTATGGTAATGGAGACAGAGTGACGATAATGCTTAATGGCTCTGAGGAGCCTCCGAGATGATTCTTGGCAATGAAGTTTTTGGTTTTAAAATATATATATATATATAATAAAAGGGCTATTTTAAACCACATGTACACATATTGATGGTCTCCCAACACTTTGTTTAGTTCGTTAAGTTGATTCTTGATAGAAAAAAATAATAACAGCAATTTTATATTTAAAATGTATTTTGGTCCAAACACATTAAGGACTTACATAAGAATGGAAATCTTAGTTTTTGTGAAAGACTAAGAGCACTTGGTTTTCTGCAGTACCCTTTGCAGTGGTCTGAGAGGTGAGCTTGCTCAAATGTGTTGGGCATATGGTGTGTTGAGTGGTCCACTGGCAGAGTGGCCACTGCATGGAACAGGCTGGTAAAATGGAACAGGACAAATATTGGTTTGGATATTTTAAGAACAGCCTGGAAACACACCACATGAAGTACTGAATGGTATTCTGGCAAAACTGGATGGGCATTGTTGCCCATGCTTGAAGTATTGATATGTGTGTATGTAAGGATGGAAATATACTTATAACAAATAAGAAAGTAGAAGGGTCTCATAATTTAAAGTCTATGGACTGCATAAACATGCTTGGAAGGAGCTAATAATAAATATAAGCATTACAGATTGTGGTCTCTCCAATAACTAAGCAACAGCCAAAAAAAAAAAAAAAACCACACACAATAGTTATGTAATGTATGATTTTAGTATATCTAGACATAAAATATATAATCGTTATATAAGATGAAGCAGTCTGCTGAATTTAGATATTAAAGACAGGATTTAATAATATGGGCTTGTGTATAATAACACTACTGTCTTAACTTGTCATAAATGACATACACTACATTGAACATCAAGGGGAAGCATGATGATTTTCTTATATAAGTAAATATGCATAACAAGTCATGTAATTGGTTTAACTTGAACTGAGGATTTTGCAACCCATTTTGACCATACATAATACTTAAGCGGTTACCAAGCTAACTAATGTTTTATACATGACATCAAACTGACAAAGTTTTTCAAGGGAAACAATAGAAGCCTGAACTAGGAATGTCACAGAGTGTAACAATCACATTCTGAACAAATAGTATTAAATTGACAATAATCACTCAGTTTAACTTTTGCTGATTATACAAAATAGAATGTTGCCATTTAAATCTAAAAACTTTCAGTATATGCTGTAAAATGGCAATTTCTAAATATGGAAAGGGAACTTGTAATCATTAATCACAATAAGTGAATTTGTTGTTTTTAACCTATAATTTCACTAATTTTATATTAAGAAATGACAGATATGAACATCCTTATGTGTAGGAAATGGGGGGGGGGGGATGCACTGATAATTAAAATGCACTAACTTTCATAAATGTTCACATAAAACAAACTTGATGCTTTAAGTAAGTTAGCAACTAACAAAGTGATTACATAAATGCTGGCAAACAATGAAATATAACTTCTGATATATCCAGTAAAATACACTGTATTATAAACATTAGGTATACATATTATTACCATCTATTTATATTAAGTAATAAGTTTTGAAAGACTTCAGCAACAAGGGTGAATATGTTAAATAACTGTATGCTATAATCTTTTACTGATGTTTTATATATGATACATCCTACTTTACTATGACAGAATTGCTTGTCATCTATCTTTCATGTAAATATTAATTGCTTATACAATAAGTAGACATTTATATTGTATTAGAATTCTGTCTAATCTACAATAGTACTATATCTGTTCAAAATAACATAAATATTGCGTATTTCTATTACAAATATTCTCCATATGATAATTCAATTTATGGAGCTCAGATGTTTTGGATTGTCAAGGTATGAGTGATAATCTGATGGACTTAGGTTTATCTATCAGAATAGGAATGATTTTCATTCCATGGCTAGTGCGGATCTTAGTTTTGTTAACATTTATTAATTCAAATTTGTTATTTCACAAAAACATTTTTAGTATGCCTGACCAAAACATTACTTTATTGGTAAACACTCAAAGTATAAAACTGATAATTTCCTTTAAAAGCTAGAACATATACTTTATAGTTATCAGAGGAAAGTGTTAAATAGTTGCAATAAAACAAAAATACATAGTCTAAATAACCTAAGATGGATTTAACTTTATTATCTTTAAATGCCAAAGGCTTAAACAATCCTAGCAAGAGATCAAATCTACTGAAATATTTAAAACTGAACAAAGCACAGATTGTCTTCCTTCAAGAAACTCATTTCAGAACAAATGACAATTAAATAGAATCTTAAGGAATATATATGATATTGGCACAATCCACTTATAAGACAAAGACAAAAGGGGTAACAATTTTATGGAAAACAAATGTGATTAACCCAGAAATCATTTATAAATGTGAAGATAAAGAAGGTCTTATGGCATTAGTAATAGTTAAATATAATAACAGAATATGGGCCCTAGCCAATCTATACTGGTTCCTATGCATTGGAACAGGAACTGTTAAAAAACACTTGGATTTCATTTCCAATAATTATAAAGGCAACTTAATATTAGGAGGAGATTTTAACTGTATATTTGATATTTCTGAAACTACAGATAAAAGATCGCTGCATACATCTGCTGTATCAAAAGTTTTAAACAAGTGGGTAGAATCATTTCATCTTGTAGATACATTCACATTTAAAGAAGATAAATCTTTGTTGTTTCCCATCAAGATCACAGATTTGTTACCTAAACTAGAACAGATAAAATATTTGCTGCCCATGACTTACGCTCTAAAATCATTAATTTCTCAATCACTCCCTGTCCCCTTTCAGACCACAATTCATTGATAATAAAACTTCAAAATGGGTACAAACCATTAATCTTTAACTCCAGAATTCCAGCATATATAACTAAAATTAAGGAGTTCAAACCCTGGTTATTATCTGAATTACAGTTCTTCCTAGATATTAATTACACCACAGAGATAAATAAAATAATGATATGGGACTCATTAAAAGCTTACATTTATGGTAAAACCCTAACTTAGTTTAAAAAAATCAGAGAATGGGATTCTGAATTATTAGATCTACAATCCAAATTTTTGTCAGTAAAAGCTGAAAAAAATCGAAATCATTTGGAGATGTAAAAGAAAGTAGAAGCATTAAATAATAAATACAATAACATTTTAACACATAAACCTAGTTTAGCTTTAGAAAAGCTAAAAAATAATACCTTGGCCACTTCTCCAAATATCTACATAATTTATCCACAAGAATCAAAATACAATCAAAAGCTAATAACATTAAAAGTATCTTCCAGGAAAAGAAAGGGAAACATGTCTCAGATATAGGTGACATTCTTGATGCCTATAGAAACCACTATATGGAACATTTCCAAAAAGAAAATATACATATTGATCAATTAAATCTAGATGAAAAATGTTCTAATATAAAAAAAAATACCAGAAGAATTAAAACTAGATCTGCAAGCACCCATATCCTACAAAGAAATTACAGATACAATAAAAGAGGATAAAATAATAAAGCTCCAAGTATAGATGGTATAATTATGGAAATATATAAACCTTTTCCTTCAAAGATACTACCCCTCTTCCATAAAACTCTATTAGAAATCCAGTCACAAGCTTTAATACCACCATCTTGGAGATATTCCTTAATCACACCAATCCTAAAGGAAAACAAATTCCCCAAACCTCTGTACATCATATAGACCTATATCATTATTAAATAATGACTATAAGATATTCATGACAATGCTAACTAACAGAATGAAAATACCACTATCCAAACAATAAATAATGATCAAACTGGATTTATATATTATAAACACACACATGACAATATTAAACATATAATTTCTCTTATAGATTATATTAATAAAGAAAATAAAGAAACACTCATAATTGGCTTAGATAAAGCCTTTGATTTCCTAAATTGGGACTATTCATTCAAAATCCTAATGCTATTTGAATTTCCTGCATCCTTTGTTCATCTCCTAAAGAATATATATACACATAATTTAGTGTATGCCAAGTTAAGTCCTTTTACCTCTGAATCTATACATATAACAAAAGGCACTAAACAAGGATGTCCCATGTCACCGATTCTATTTGCTCTGGCTATTAAAATATTGGTAGATTCAATTTGTAACAATATAAAAATCAAAGGAATAGATGTTTATGAACAATACAATTCTAAAGTAATGCTATTTGCTGATGACATATTACTAACATTATCTAATACAAAAGAGACATTAGAAGAATTAGATATATTAATTGACACATTTCACATGACTTCAGGACTCTATTTCAATAAATCAAAATCAAAATTTTTATTTTTAAATAAAAAAAAGAACTGAAGGCTAATGGGGATCACATCATAGGGAACAAGAATCTACCTTAAAATATCTAGGAATTGAGTTATGCAACGATAATAATGAATTAGTCCCAAAAACTACAATAATATCATCAATACAATTAAAATCTCTGTAGAAAAATGGAACCAAATAATATTAACATTTGAAGACAGACTACAGTTAATAAAAATGGTTTTACTGCCCAAGATCCTATATATAGCATTGGCAATACAACTGTTACCAGAAAGAAATATACATAAAGAAATAAATTCATGCCTAATAAAATTTTTATGGTTTCCCAAAAGAAACAGAATAGCTTTAATACATGCTATCAGGCCGTGGAAACAGGGAGGATTAAACTTTCCTGATATAGAAACATATATAAAAGCATCACTATCTAAAACAATCTCAGGTTGGATAAGCCCAAATTACTCTATAAATTGGAAAGAATTACTAACTGTAATATCAATAAATAAATTTGATTTACAAAAAAAAAATCAAATAGATAAAAACAATTTGCCATGGCACATATGTATTAGTATGCAATATAATATAACTAAACCCACTAAAACTCATATGATTAATTATTACATTTACTCATTTAGGAAAATTTTTAATGCAAATATAGATTTAAAAATCTGGTTTTATCTTTTAACACCATTTATAGTCACAAAGAACTTTCCACATAAAATATATAGAGACATTATTAATTCCTGGGAGCAGAAAGGATTTGTTTGTTGCTTCCAATGTATCAAAGATCTAAAAGTTTTAGATATGCAAGTAATAAAAACAACATACAAAATTCCACAACAAGACTGGCTAACTTTACAGAGTATTCTGTCATATTTGCAAGATTTAAGTAGAATAATTAACAATTCTTCATTTAAAGAAATACCTACATTTACGAAATACATATATGAAATCATATATTATGACTTTGACATGGGAAACATTATTTCAGAATTTTTCAAAATATTGATAAATTATAAAACAACACCCAAAACCTCATACTGGATATATATAACAAAAGGACACTCAATACAGTTAACTGAATATATTAATACAGATATCTTATTATCGATAAAAATATACATCCTTTACACAATACTGGAAAGTTTTTAATTGAAATGCTTGCACAGAGCATTCTTAACCCCAGACAGAATCAGTAAAATTAGTTCTTCCATAAAAGGAATATGTTGGAGATGTGAGCAAGTACACAATGCAGATTGGAACTACATTTTCTTTGATTGTGTTAAAATTAAGCCATTTTGGAATGGTATTAATAACTTTCTTCAAGCTTTATTTAATGACTCATTTTATTTAACTAAAGCTCTTGTGTTATTAAATGTGAATGAAGGTCCTCATTTGAATAGGTCAAACATGTATCTAGTATGGGCTATACTTGCAATTTCAAGGAAGTGTATAACAAGAAGATGGAATACAAACACAATATCAACTTTGGAAGACTTCTACAGCCTACTGAAGACCACAGAATTATTGAAAATTAAAATTAAAGAACTAAGAATTTATCCAACGCCATTTATCAACAACCTTTGGGGAAAAGTCTTATCATTGATTGACATGATACAATAACTGTTGAAAATAAAATGCTTTCAAGAGTCAGGCTGCCAAACTGATGTTAACGCAAGTTTATTACTACACAAAAAGCATTTTCGCTTCTGTCCTTGCAGAAGCTTCCTCAGAATAAAAAAGAGCACCAACTCTTCAAAATTTAAAACAATAGTAGTGACACCCACTGATGTCACTTCCTCATCAACAATACTAAAATGTATATACCATATACATAAAGTTATTTTCGACCCTATAAGAGTCAAGCACCAAATTAAACAAAAAACAACCAGCTGTATATCTAACAAGTAAAATAAAAACTTTAAAAAACCCCCAAGTAGTAATAGGTAGTCCCCAACATAAACATAAAGTTCATGCAAATTAACTAGTGAGGCTGAAACCTTACATAACTTGTGCTATGCATAGGATAAACCAATGTTGAAACAATACATTAGTCACAGTAATCCAATATCTATTCGCTTGAAAGTAAAAAGCGAAAATTCTATATTATGTTCTTTAGTTAATGTATAACGACATGAATTACCTAAGGTAACTCCTATATTTCAACACAGATGAAATGTTGCAGTTCTCGTTTAAGCCTGGAACTGTGAAGGCATCCAACAGGATCTGCCATTCTAGTTCCCGAGTTTCTAAAATAAGTGATTGTGGGCCCCCTCTAATATCCACTTGAATGTGGTCAATAGCCATGAAGTGGAAACTGTGCCCTGCATTGCTAAGTAAATGTTTAGATAAAGCATTATCACTTTTTTTGTTTTTTATAGCATATATATGTTGGTATATACGGTCGCGAAACCTGCGATCCATTTTTCCAACATAATACGCAGGACAACAGTCACACAAAGCTACATATACTATAGATCTTGTATTACAATTGACTTTGTGGTTGATGAAGTATTTCTTATTCCTAATGGAAAATGAATTCCCTACCCGAAGGTATCTACACCAATTACAACAACCACAAGCATATGTACCTTTTTGTCTGGAGTAAAAATCAACAGCCTTATTCCTCTGAAGGAGTTCCTTAAGATTGCTTCCTCTTTTATATACAAAAGAGGGGGACACCCCCAATCTCTCTTGTAAGCCTGAACTAGTAATGAAATACCAGTTTTTACGAACAATAGAACAAAGGTTCTCAGAATTTTTGTTGTAAGTTGTAATGAAACTGATAGGAAAATTAATATCCTTAGAAGTTGCAACAGGTACAGGATCTAGTGGAAGGGAATCACTAATAACCACATCAATGCCATCAACAAGCGGTGATGAAGTCTGCTCGTTGTTAAAAAGCAAAAGTTGGTATATACCATTAGTCCGCTTAAAGGACACTTCGGCTATCAAAGCTTCAATCATATCTCCAGGATACCCACGGTTCAAAAACAAGTCCTTTAGCAGGGAACACTCATTTTCAAAAGCCACATCCATGCTGCACATTCGGGCAGCCCTAACCAATTGTCCCTTAACAATGGACCATTTTTGTTTCCATGGGTGACAGCTTGAAAAGTGCAAAAACGAATTGCAATAAGTTGGTTTCCTGAAGATAGATGAACGAAACCTATTATTGTCAACATCCTTAACCAGCTCAACATCCAGATAATCAATCTGGGTCATTGAAAAATGGTACGTGAATTTTAAAAATTCAGTCGTGCCATTCATGTAGGAAATGAGATCATGGCAGATCCTGTTGGATGCCTTCACAGTTCCATGCTTAAACAAGAACTGCAACATTTCATCTGTGTTGAAATATAGGAGTTACCTTAGGTAATTCATGTCGTTATACATTAACTAAAGAACATAATATAGAATTTTCGCTTTTTACTTTCAAGCGAATAGATATTGGATTACTGTGACTAATGTATTGTTTCAACATTGGTTTATCCTATGCATAGCACAAGTTATGTAAGGTTTCAGCCTCACTAGTTAATTTGCATGAACTTTATGTTTATGTTGGGGACTACCTATTACTACTTGGGGGTTTTTTAAAGTTTTTATTTTACTTGTTAGATATACAGCTGGTTGTTTTTTGTTTAATTTGGTGCTTGACTCTTATAGGGTCGAAAATAACTTTATGTATATGGTATATACATTTTACTATTGTTGATGAGGAAGTAACATCAGTGGGTGTCACTACTATTGTTTTAAATTTTGAAGAGTTGGCGCTCTTTTTTATTCTGAGGAAGCTTCTGCAAGGACAGAAGCGAAAATGCTTTTTGTGTAGTAATAAACTTGCGTTAATATCAGTTTGGCAGCCTGACTCTTGAAAGCATTTTATTTTCAACAGTTTATATATTTTTCCTTTTGGATGATACAATAACTGATCAGACACTCTGATAATAGATTGGACACACTTATAAAGAAACTGTATACATTAAGATATGTTATGGTGTCAGGCTAATGTAAATAGTGTACATAGTTATTTAAGATGTTATGTATAAATACTATGGAATTCATTCAAATGTATTTGATAAATAAAAAAAAAACATTTTTGAGAAAAAAAAAAAAAGAATACAACCCAATATGCCAGAAAGAAGGTTACATGTATCCAGCACACTGGATGCAACATAAAGTCCTTAACAGAAGTAAGGAGGCATTATTCAAGTACACAACTCTAGAAGAATATGTAAGAATTTTAGTTATTTCATACAGTTGATGTTTTCTTTGTTTTCACAGCAGTAACATAAAATCATGTTGAAATGCTGCATTGTGCCTTTTAATAATGAGTGCAGAAGCTACTTGGCATAAGCCTTTGATCAGACTAAGAACCTGGGAGATATTGGCTACTGCCTTCAGAAAGGAATGAAAGGCATCCTTATCCATATCCCATGTGAACCTGAAACCTCCTATTGTCCTTATCAACACTACTTTATGTGGTGATCATTTAATTTTGTTTGCTGCTCTCTCAGTGAAAGATGACCTTTTCCGTTAACCCTGTACATCTTACCTGCCTTACATTAACATTTTTGCTCTGTGCAGTCCCTTAAGCTAAAAATGTACCTTAATCATACTATAGTTATGTATCTAAAGCATTTGAAGATCTGTAGACATCATTCTCTTCTTTCCTCCCCTTCACTCCATGCATAGCAAAACTTCATTGTGGTCTTTATATGACTCGTTTTTGATTTTGTGCTTGTGTATGTCTTCTTTGTTTCACCTTAGCCTTGTCTCTGTCTTTAATAATAAGCAGCCCCCAGAGCTGCATGTAGTACTATAGGTAAGATCTTGACAGTTTTTTATACTGTGACCTTACCATCTTTCCTTTTTTTTCCCTAAAATATAACTACCTCTGCAGGCCAGGACCCAACATACATTCCCTGTAAATTTGTGTTGCCATAAGAAATGTTTGTTTGTCTTTCGGCTTTTTCCCAGTAAGGGGTCACCACAGCGGAGCTCCGGTCCACTAATGATTGGGAGTAGATTTTTTTTATGAAATGCCGAGGTGCCAGCTCGATGCCCAACCTTCAATGAAAGCACGCCCATTTATGCACGCATGTCTTTTGAACGCTACCCAACCGCGGGGAGGACATGCAGACTCCACACAGAAGGCACTCCCAAACCAAGCCGAGAATTGAATGGGAGAACCTCTTGCTGTGAGGTAACAATGCTACCGCTGTACCACCATGGCAGTCTGTGTTGCCATAAGAAATAGTTTTCCTATTTCATGATGTCATTTGTGGCTGATCTACACCCCTCCCACTTGATACCACCCTTAAGAGTGATTTTATAATCCTGTTTACCGAAGCTCACCTGTTACTGTTTTGACTATTTTCTTAATCTGGCTATTTCCCTCTTCATTTTTTCTGACACATTTAAGCATGCTGAATCTTCTGTAAATATTCTTCTTATCCAGAAGTCATCAGATTTTACCTTTTTGCTGTGGTTAGTGTCACACAGGGAGACTTAAAAATGCAAACAGATTTAGGACTGACTTCTATGGGACACAATTAAGTGACCACTTATTTACATCTTAATTCAGTTAATCATCCATAACATTACTCTTCAGGTGGTTAACTGTTCACTGCTCTTTATGGTGCTTGCTTGCCCATTCCCTTCAAATTGATTGGTTTGGAAGCATGTCACTATATGGATTTCCTTCATTTAGTTGAATTACCAAAATATCGAAGTACAAAACATTGAGACCAGAATATCTAAATCTCAAAACATTGAAAATTGAAAATTTCTGTTTGTTTTAACACTGAATGTGTTAGTATCATACTGCTGTGGAGTTTTAATGTTGTAGAATCACTTTATGACATGTTGTATTGTACGGAACAAGCATGGCACAGGTAACGTTCAATGCTCTACTATGGTTTTTGAGATATTTTTGTGTTAGTTTGTAAGAAACAGGTAAGGTATTTTTTTATTTTTTAGAGTAGAAGTATAAGCTTTAAAGGAATGGTGGTAGTGGTAGTTAAACTGGCAGGTCTAGTGACTAGGAGGGGAAGTATGTTGGATGTGTTTAGGTGATTTGTGCAGGGAAGATGTGGATGTGTGCAAGTTTTGGAGATTGCAGTACAGTGGGGATAGGGAAATGTACATTTTCTTCACTGTAGTGTGATCTTGGAGTTGGTATATTTAATTTATAGGGGGTGTGGGGGTGCAGGGGGTGCAGCTCCCCTGCAAAAATGTAAGAAAGGTGTTATCTTGGGTATGGAAATTTCGATATAGTAGTTAGATATTCTGGTTTTGAGTTTTTGAAGGTCAATGTTTTGGTAATTCGACTAAATGAAGTAGATCCATATATATATATATTTGAATCAATTATTTTTGGTGGCCATCACCAATGATCACAGGATCCTACAAGTCCCTATTAATAGAGAATCCTATCTTATTTCTCACAAGACTTTGGTGTTCGTTTATCAAAAACCAACATGTCTTCTGGAAGATGGTTTTGAATTGTCACTAATCATTTATACTTATCTCTTTGTTTTCTTACACTGAGACAGAAACAAGGACAGAGACAACCTCCAAATTCTGGATATGCACCATTTGCACAGATCGCATTTGAAGTAAATACATATTTTTAAGAGCAAAAAAACTACAGCTGAGTCAGGGGCTTTCTATAACTGTAGATGTTTGAGTGTAGTCACTGTTGCAGTCATCACTTCTGGGATGGCAAGTATTTGAAATGTCAGGATCGTGTGAGCAGGTCCTAAAATACAGCGTCTGAATGACCTAAAAATGGACTTGTATATACCAAGTCTGAAATGGCCATTTCACAGAATATTCCATTTTCTCTAAACCATGGTAATCTCAGAGTTGGTATATAAGTTTGGGGGGTGGGGATTTGCTGTCTCCTTGGAGGTGCAGGGGGAGGGTTTGCTCCCCTTGCAAAAAAAAAACAAGTTTAAAAGAGAAGAACAATGTTTGGTATTCACTATTCTCCTTCATTTTCAATTTTCTTTCTGGTGTGTTGTTACTCAGCATTACAAGTGCTAACATTTCAGAAGGGAGCCCTTCTGGATTTCCTGCCACCAGGAGTCTGACTGCTGGCCCAACTTTAGGATACTAGAACTGGACAACTCCCTGCCGCTTGGATGTCTGGACATTCGTAGCATAAAAGGGGGATTGGGTTGGCCTCTGCCATCTATAGATCTTTTCTGTTGCAGTTCATCTTAACTAAATGCAGTACAGTGCTTCATTATTTCTGTGTGTTGGCCTGGTACCCACATCACAGATAAGTACCCCACAGGGGAATTACTTTTTTTTTTTGCTTATCGTTTAACTTTCTGGATATCTGATAAGTTTCTATTAAAGAAATAGAAAATGTGAATAATAGTTTAGAAAGTGGAAAATGAATTCCACACAAGATTTTCACAGGTACTGTACATTTGGTCTGAGCCCAAACTGCATGATGTGGACAGTTGTCCATCCTGTGCTAAATTCAGCCTGAGGACATTCCATCACAGGGTAAAATATCTCCAGGAATACCTCGATCAGAAGAAAGCATGTGTTTAGCTCCATTCTGCCATGCTGTCAGCCAAGGCCTCT
Source organism: Protopterus annectens (assembly GCF_019279795.1). Taxonomy (NCBI): domain Eukaryota; kingdom Metazoa; phylum Chordata; order Ceratodontiformes; family Protopteridae; genus Protopterus; species Protopterus annectens. The sequence continues at coordinate 1,031,091,511 of NC_056746.1, read as the reverse complement.
GCATGACTCCTGAAAAAGCAAGCATTCAGAGAAGTGTCCAAGGAGAACTTTCAGAAAAGTGATGGCAGTCATTCTGAGTCCAAGAGTTCCCCTACACAAATTCAGTCATATTCTCTGGTCTATTTCTTAAAAATACTTTGCAAGGGTTTATAATCTGACTCTAATACATCAGTTTCAGACGCTTTTGTCTCAGTCTGATGATTACTTTAAAAAGCCTCATATCACATTCCTATTTTGCAGCATTTCAAGCGAGCAAATGTCTATAATGTTCACAACACTCTCTGAACATTCAACCCAATCATTTCTGCCATTGCCCTTTAATGTATTTCTGATGCTGAAAGTATCCCAAATATTTATTCATTCATTCTTTCTTTCTTTCTTTCTTTCTTTCTTTCTTTCTTACTTTCTCCAAATGCCCCCTTATCCAGTGCAGGATTTGTGGGGAGCCTGTTCTGGTCACAGCACTCACTGGATGCAAGATGGAGGTACTAATTCAGAATGAGGTGCTATATCTGCACAGGATGCATAAACTTAATGTCATGCAATTCATACAGTCCATTAACTGCATTTTGCATCTTTCACTGAAACTAAATGCATACATGAAAACACAAGTCTGACTCTATATTTTCAGGCCTATTATTCTACCTTAATGTACTATAATAAATTCACTAAGAATGCCCTCACTCTAAAGTCATGTCCTTTTAATGTATGAGGAAACCACAACACCTGAAGAAAACCCTTTCACACACATGGGGGATGGCAGACCCTACAGGGAAAGCTTGCCAGTTAAGAACCAACCTGGAGAACCAAGCTCTGTGAGGCAGTAGAGTTAAATGCTGCATAACAATGCCATTTTGTCCCAAATGTTAACCTCAGGAATCTGCATCTATCCAAAGAGATAGCTGGGTGCACAAGACCCAGGATAAAAAAGTGCCCAATCCTGGTAGGTGCACTGGTGCCAGGACTGGAAAAAATGACAGTGTAGATTAATCAAAATACAGAAACATTCCTACAATGGAGCCAGGCCAGAACCAGGGGGTGGCCCCCTGTTGTAAAAGGAAGTAATAATCCACAAAAAATCACAAAAACTGATAGGCCAAAGAATAGTCATAATAGAGTGGACCATTGAGGAGAAGAACAAAATTATGTATTGTTACTATTATGCAAAAAACCCAGAATTTCCAGACACAATATATACAAAACTATTAAGAGAGAAATTAGAGGAAAGTAAAATACTTCTGCAAGAAAAACTGTCAGAAGCTTCAAATGTAAATTTCTGTTCATTAATACAACAGAATTGTGAAAAACAGTATATAGATCAAGAGACTTTGATCTGTTTGGAAAAAGAAGCATCTGAGGAAGTGCAAAAATATAAACAACAAAACATAGAGATATTTGAAAAATATAAACAAGAAATATGGACAAGGGGAAGAATGAGAGATGTGATATGGCACAATATTTATGAAAGGAGAAAGCCAAATTTATGAATGTGAAGAAGGCAGCCCCAATGATATTCAAAGAGAAATACAGGCAAAGGCATCCAGATATGGAAAAATTTACAATAAAAACAATAATATAACAAAGATGGAATGTAGAAAAGAAGATTAGTAAAGCAGAAGTTAAAAAAATTGAAGTTAAAGTTATGGAGTGCCTGAAAAGTGAAGGACTTGGGGTAGAAGGTCTAATACAGGTTACATCACAGCATGATGGAGTGCGTCCCCATAGTAAGGAGAAACAGGAAGATCAGGAAACATCCAAAGAAGAAATATGGAGATATGAAAGAAAAAGAGATTTAATATTGTGTAATATTTATGCAAAGGAGAAAGCAAAACTAACCAATACAAAAAGCGCAGCACCAAAGATATTTGAAAAGAAATACAGACAAAGGAATACAGACATTGAAAACTTTACAATACAAAAAATAAGAAGACAATGAGGAAAAGTAGAAAAGGAGATTAGAGCAATGGAGACGTTTAAGAAATAGAATCTGAGGTTATGGAGTACCTGCAAAGTGAAGGATACAGTATAGAAAATCAAGTGCAGAAAGCACCACAACAGAATAGAGTAATGGATATCCAAATTAAGGGGAAACCAGTGGAACAGGAAGCAATTGGTCAGGTGCCATATCAAGATATTTTGGAGCCTTCCACAGGAAATGAGTATAAATGTTCACTTGAAGCTAGACAGCAAGGAAAGGTACAGAAAACTGTGGAAACTCTGATGCAGTTAATGTTGAGGAGTCATAGGCCAGTGAGTTCCCATATGACAGTGCAACAGATAGCACAGGATGGAATTGAAGAGAAGGTGCCACAGGAAGATGCTATAGAACTTTCTATAGAATGCCCACAGGAAACAGAAAATAAGGAATGTGCCCTCAGTTTAAAGAAAATTAGCTAAGAGAAGAGTTGCTTGATTTAATAGACATGAATAGATGTATTAAAATCAATTAGAGAAATAGAATGCAGAAGGTCAATAAAACCCAAAGAGTCAGAAGTCTGATAAAACAAATGAATGGAGTAATTAGGACCGTCCATAGAGACCCATGTGATATAACAGAAGTAAATAGGATATATTACTGTGCTGCTAAATTGATAACTGACAAAGTTCTACACATACCTTCCAACCGTACCGAATTACTCATTTTTTACCGAGTTTTGGGGTCCAAATAATGGGGTGCCATGATTTCCGAGTGGCACCCCTTCATTTCCAAATTTCCCAGCTGTTTACTTTGAATTTTTTCCCTTGGCGTTTTGAGCTGACGTCATCATGTGTGAGGTGTCATCAGCTCTGTAAAACGGCCTGCCAGCCTGTCAGAATTGAGCTCAGCCAGCTCAGACAATAGCATGCATTCATTTCCACCCAACCACAAATGGAATGGTTTCTGAGAATGCTAGAATGGACAGTTGCAGAGTTATGTGGGAATGGAACTCCTTAGCCAGCCGCGAATGGAACAAGCCACCAAGGGAATGGTTTCCGAGAATGGAGCAAGCAGTCGCGAATTGAACAAGCCACCAAGGGAATTGTTTCTGAGAGTGGATCAAGGCTAGAATGGGCAGCTGCACAGGTAATTATGAGAAATGCTGTGTGTGTGTGTGTGTGTGTGTGTGTGTGTGTGTGTGTGTGTGTGTGTGTGTGTGTGTGTGTGTGTGTGTGTGCGTGTGCACATGCACAGTACTTGTAGGCAATGATCTCTTTGCTTCTTTGTTGTCTTTATGAAAGAAAAAGGTATTTAAAAATTCTGATAACTTAAAAAAATACTTGTACCTAAATGCCTAAATATTATAGCAAGGAGACTTAGGGGTCCAAGGAGTCCCATATTTTATGTAATTGTGAAGTAGATAGAAACTTTGAAGCATTCTGCACTGACACATAGATATAAAATCAGTGGGTTACTATTCTAGTAGAGAAAGATCAAGTCAACCTAAACAAAGTAATAGAGTATTTGTAAAATCCATACAGCTGGAATCAAGAACTGTAATTACTGTCCGTGAATTGGATGACTTTAAGAGAAGTAAAAATAAAATTAAATCAGTGGAGAATGACTTTTGTCAACCAAAATGCACAGACTAGAAATTAATAAAAGATACTGCCAAGACAAAGAGTATTCATTTCTATGAAAACAATGTGGACTATCCAGAACAAGAACCATAATGCAGGGAATAATGAATGGAATATAGGAGAAAGCAGTAAGTGCTAACATTTAAGTAGGACACCAGGGGCCATAATGGAAGTATCAGCACAGTAAATGTAAGTTTAACACTGGAAATGATTGATACAGTATGGAATAATAATTTCAACCAAAGATTTTTCTATTAGCAACAATTTTCATTCAGGACCAGGGCAAACTGCCCACTTCAGTCATATAAGAAATGTGATGCCAACCACAAAATAAAAGGTAGAAAAATGAATAATATTACTTTTCATAAACAAGTTGTTTTTATGTCTTTAACTGCTAAAATGAATTCTCGTTTCAATGAACTCTGTGCTGATAGTAGCAATGAGAACATCTTTATAAGTATGTCAGGCACTACACATTCAGACTAAACATGTATTAAGATTATTTTTCTGTGTTAAGATATGTTATACCTACACTTAATGCACAATTATGTCAGTTAAAAGGTGAATTTTTAGATTATTTTAGAGACATAAATTTAAAATTAAATAATGAGCAAGATATATGATTGATTTATGGAGAAGAAAGGAGAATAGAAAATGAAAGTAATGCATCATTTTATTCTTGTGTTCCACAGGCAAATAAGCAAAGAATGTAGAATGTCAGCTATTTTAGTTTATTTAAAGAGTAAATGAATAATAAAAAAACAGATGTAGAGTACAAATTGCTGAAATGGGAATGGAATACTAAAATGTGATTAAGCAGAAATATAGATTCATTTTAAGCCTTCTGATAAAGGAAATATTCTGGTGAAGATGAATGAATTTTGTCATATGAAAATGTCCAAAGAGCATTTGTACAATAGAAGTGGGTCTACTACAGGTGCTTGTATGCTAGAAGTTCATGACATACTTGCTCGCTGTCCCTCAGTCGAAAAAGCAAGTACTTGAACTCCCACTAGCCTGAGCTCCCATTTCTATGTAGCTCTCCCAACACCTGTAACCAAGTGTGTGTGTGTGTGTGTGTGTGTGTGTGTGTGTGTGTGTGTGTGTGTGTGTGTGTTAGTGTATAAAATGCCCCAGGTAAATATACCTGGTGGCTAGAGGTACTCAGGCTCAAACCCTGAACCTTGAGTACAGGTAACTCAAGCCTACAGTCCCTACCCACCACCACTTCCACATTTATGCCTCATATTTTTGTTCTGTTCCTCATAAAATCTGTGGTTTTCTGGATATTTGTGGCAAATCAGTTAAGGACTGAATTCATTAATGACAAGGATCTGAATTTCAGACTTCATATTCTTCAGAAAATAAATGGTAACACAAAACATTCTAGAAATTTTCTAAGTTTATAAGATCAGTATTTAAAATCTGTCCCTGTTTTTGGGGCTGTATTCCCCCATTATTGGCTTTGTTCAGTTTTTTTTGTGCTAAGAGGTTGAGAGCTATAGTGAGAAGTGAGAACTGATTTCTGTATTATACAAGGACTACAATTTAATAAAGTCAGGAAGGTGTATCAACGAACACATATGTTTCTTGTTTTGTGTGCAAGGGGCCTATGATTTGAAAACAGCCCAAAGGTAATCTTTATCCACAATGGCCAGATGCATTTTCTTTGGATGTGGTATGGGTTTCAGTGCTGTTTCAACGAATGTGAGTTTCAAGGGTAGAGAAGTTTTAATGCTAAGTCTATTTTCATTGTGAGACAGTATTGCTTTGTTTAGCAGGTGTCTGTTAGTGTTTGTGCATTGTGCTATAAAATGTAAATATAAAATCCAAATAATCATTGTAGAAGTAAAGCAGTATGCACATTAGTCTTTATGGTAAATGGGGTGAAATAGCCAGGTAATGGAACATTGGAATGGCTGAAGGGGGAATCTGGTGCCATATTTTGGTTGTCTGTTCTTCAGTTTGTGTTTGAAAATTGGTATCCCACAATTCCACTGGAGTGGGTGGGGTTATGTAATTATGTATTCAATTTTTATGCTAATCAATGTACAGATTTGTACCCATTTTTGATGGGCCTTGTTCAGATTTTTGATATTTCCAGGTTGAGAGGTATGGTTCTACCACAAGAACATAGGGCAGTGAGGGAAAGGAAGGAGAGAGATCGAATACTGTCATGGACGTATTGAATAGAGAAAACTATAAAGCTATTAAGACAAGAAGTGTCACTCTTAGAAGACTATAGAAGAGGGAATAGATCAACAAAAATATTAAGAAAGATAGATGTTATAAAAGCAATGCACAGTATTAGAAGAGACCAGGATCTATCATGCACTATCACAAATAAACTAACATTTTCAGCACAGGCAGAAACACTTAGAAGACACACAGATAAATATAAAAGAAAGGTTCAAAATAAGCAATTTACTGATGACCCAAATAAGTTTTATAGAGAATTGGGAAATAAGGTAAAAGGAATTGAAAGACCGCCAAAAAAGAGGAAGTAGATACATTTTGGCGAAGTATCTATGAAGATCCTGTGGAGCATAACAAAGATGTTAAATGGATAGAAGAAGTAAAAGAAAGAATAAGAAGTTTAAAGGTATAGGATATGAAATGGGATGAAGTAACAGCCAGAGAGATTGAAACAAAATTAAGAAAAAACACTAATTGGAAAACACCAGGCCCAGATGCATTACCTAACTTTTGGTTAAAAGTATTAACATCTTTGCATGAGGATTTAGCCATGAGTAAGAACTATTTATATGTGCACCCCAAACAGGCAACAATCTGGCTAACAACAGGCAAAACAATGCTCTTATTTAGGAGTGAACCTGCAAGTTACCCTAAAAATTATTGACCAATAATTTGCCTTCCGACAATGTATAAATTATACATGGGAACTGATGCTGACAGGGTTTATAGTCATTTAGAAGAAAACTCAATTATGGTAGTAGAACAAAAGGGCAATAAAAGAAAGTCATATGGAATAGAGGATCATTTGTTGTTAAATAAAGTCATACTGGAGACCTGTAAAATGGGGAAGAATTTAAGTATGGCATGGATTGACTATAAAAAAGCATTTGATAGTATCCCACATTCATGAATAAAAGAGTGCTTAAAAATGTATAAGATACACCCTACACTGATTGACTACATTACAGTGACCATGAAACAGTGGCAGACCACTTTGCAATTAAGCCATGATAAAGGACAGATTATTATCCCATCAATAAAAATTCAAAGGGGGATATTCCAGGGTGACTCTCTGTCACCGTTGCTATTCTGCCTTGCCATTAACCCACTAAGCTGTTTACTTAACATCTTAGGCCATGGCTATAATTTGGTTCCTAAAAAACAACAACATGTGAAGCCTTCTCATCTTTTGTTTGTTAATTATTTAAAACTGCATAGCTCATCAGATGAGGAATTGAAAGCACAGCTGCAGGTTGTCAAAACTTTTTCAGATGATATAAGAATGCCATTTGGTCTTGATAAGTGTGCAAAAACAACCTTTAAAGCAGGAAAACTGTAGCACCAAGAAAACATCAGTTTGGGACAAGAATATGATATAAAAGAACTTGAGCAAGAAGGAGTGTGTAAATATTTGAGAACTGGTGAAGAATTAACAATAAAACATGAACAAATGTGAATAAAACTTAGTAAGGAATACTTTAGAAGACTTAAATTAATTCTGAAAACAGCGTTAACGTCTAGGAACAAAATCCAAGCTATAAACCAGTTTGCTCTTTCTGTCCTAACTTACAGTTTTGGAGTGATTGATTGGCCCCAAAATGTGTTGGATAGTTTGTATAGGAAAACAAGAAGGATGCTTCATGCTCACCAGATGATTTATAAAAATCAGTGTATACCAAGATTATATATTCCCCATTCCGAAGAAGGAGTGGGCCTCCTTGAAATTGATTACATGTATAGATCTGCAATTGTGGGACTCCACACATATCTGTTGACCTCACAAGACTCAAATGCAGTGAAAGTCTTGAAACATGAGGAGAATAAATCTAAGATAACTTATTTGCTTAATTTAGCAGAAGCATATTAGTGTCAAGCAGGAATGGAAATCAAACCAGAAGTAGATAAAAATCAGGCAGCAACTGACTGTGCCTAAAAACAAAAGAAAGAATATAAGGTGAAGAACCAGATGAGTAGGCAAGAAATGGGGAAAAAGCATACATATAGTTGCAAGTATAGAAAACTTCTGGAAGAACCACATGTTGATCAGGAATGAATGCAGGAATGGCTAAGGAGAGGCGAAATCAAACAAAGAGATGAAAGGTTAATATTGCTGGCCCAAGACAGTGGACTACATACACGTTGGTTTGCAAAGTCCATTGACCACATTGGAGAAACAGACAAATGTAGGTTTTGTAAAACTGAACTGGAAACATTTGCACACCTTGTTGCTAGTTACGACATACTAATGGCAGAAGGAGTGTATACTGAAAGGCATAATAATGTGGCAAGATTGTTGCACTGGGGATTGTGCAAACATTATGGTATCACAGTGGCTGAAAAACACTGGAAACATGAGCCACAAAGCATCATAGAAAATTATCAAGTTTACATCACATGAGATCACCCATTACCAACAGTTCAAAAGACAGATGCCAGAAAACCAGATATAGTGGTCCAAGAAAAGAAGACAAAAGTAGCATTGATCATTGAAATCTCCACATCAGTGACTACAGTGTCTTGCATACAGAGAGACACAAAGTCATAAAATATCAGGATCTGCAGGCAGAAATGAGAGCAATGTGGAAGAAAGATACCCAGAACGTTCCAATAGTAGTAGGAGCAATGGGTCTTATAAAAAAAGAATTTACAATTGTACTTAGATATGTTACCAATCCATGTAACTCCATACAAATTGCAGAAGGAGTCATTACTGGGCACATTGCCGGTGCTGCGAAGAGCACTTTTGGCTGACATCAAAGATTGAAACAATACTAATTTCATGAACTTTAACTGTATTTTGACTTAGGAATGGGGTCCATTCCTGTCATGGTATTAGAAATCCAGAAAATTTGGAGAAATTAAAAAACAGTCTGTTAGACACTATGGCTTGCACGGAGTGTAAGAGACATGTAACATTCCGTGCAAGCCTCACGATCCAGGAACAGCCCGAAACTCCGTGTAAGAGACCAGCTGAAACATCTCTTACACGGACTGGGCGTGGATATGCTAAATACCTCACTTGCAGCAGAAAGGTATGCAAATGAGGTATATTAGCGATCCACGAAGCAGAAACCCGCCCGTGTAAGAGCCGTTTTAGCTGCAGAAATGTACTCAGTTGACAACTGAGTACATTTCTGCAAAAATCACAATGGAGCCATGTCAGCTCCAAATAAAGGGTGCATATGTGTCAGGCAGCATGCCAATGGCCAAATATGTGGCCATTGGCAAGGTAACCCAATGCAAAAATTAAAAAATATATAATTTTTTTTTGCAGCGCAGCCCCACGCAAATGGGCTGCGCTGTATAAAACATAAAAATGAAGGTTATAAACCCACAAATGTGGGTTTTATGCAATACATGGAATGACAATGCAGGGACCAGCAGACCAAAAACAACATGGCCACCGTGTAGTGGTTGCTTAGGGGGGAAGCTGAGTCTAAGACATGTAACTAAGCATTAGTAGGCAATCTCATGTAAATGAGGGTTAGGATACTGAATCCCACAGTCACATAGCAAATGAGCACAGTCTGAGTAGTGTAAGAGATACATAAGGGGGAGGAACAGAGTAGGAGATAGGGGACATCACATGGGGGAATGGTAGAAAGAAATGCAGTTCATTGGAGGTCAGTGTTACATGACAGATGACAGACACAGATCAGGGAAAGAGGAGTGCCACAAGATAAGCATGGGAAAGTCAAGAAATGGAAGGTGTACACTGTTACTTACACCAAAGTTTCTTGCTGGTCATGCATGCGCACGTGTGTGCACCATGAAGCACGAGTAGGGCAGTGTGTGTGCATGTAAGGCAGACTAAGCATGTGGGAGCGTGGTGGTAGATGTGTAATACTGTTTGCGCTGGTGTGGGCACATGTAGGGCAGACTGAGCATGTGGGAGCCTGTTGGCAGACTTGTAAGACTGTTTGTGCTGGTGTGCATGCATTTTAACCCAAATAGGCAGATCCTGAACCGTGTAAGCATGTGTGCGTGCATGTAAGCCACTGTGAGCATGTTTCTGCTGGTATGCACGCTGCTCCCCCCTGAGGAAACAGAAAGGAAAAAGGAAGCAACAGAATTTGTAGGAAGCTAGCAGGGAATACTGCTGGAGCTAGCAGGTGAAAACAATTAGAAGCAGGCAATTACACAGGCAGAATAGTAGCCCAGCTCAGCACTTAAAACTCTACAAACAGCAGTGCAGGATGTTTCTCTCAAGAGACACTGCAAGACAGGAGTAAGCTATTAGAAGTGAAAACTGAAAAAGCTGAACTCAGAGCAGAAATGTTAGGGGCTGCCATAGCTGTCATAATGAGACATAGGCGACTTGCTGAGGGTGGTGACAATGCAGATGGTGCCAGACAACCCACAGTGAGGAGATGGAGAAGAGTGGTTCTTCCAGACGTTTTCTATACTTGCAACTATATGTATGCTTTTTCCACATTTCTTGCCTACTCATCTGGCCCAGGGTCACCTACCATGGGTTACATGAGCTGGAGATAGTAGAGCACTATAGAGTGGACAGAAAGCTCCTGCAGCAAATAGTTGAGCTGTGCAGGCTACGCCTCACACACAGAACCAACAGAGGGGAACCCATCTCAGTGGAAACCAAGGTATGTGTTGGCCTAAAAATACTAGCAACAGGTACCTTCCAAAGACCAACTGGTGATATGATGGGGATATCACAGGCATCAGCCTCCAGGGTACTGCACCAGTTCCTGGATGCCATGTCAGCACATGTCAGTGATCATGTACATTTCCCCAATGCCTGTGAGGTATTGGCCAGCAATATGCGTCTCTTCCAGCAAATAGCAGAATACCCTGAGGTAGTGGGTGCAATAGACTGCACGCACATATGCATCAAAGCACCAGCTGGTGAGCGGGGTAGGGCCTACATTAACCACAAGGGCTTCCCCTCCATCAACTGCCAGGTCATGTGTGATGCCCAGGGCATAATAATGAATGTGTGTGCTGGCTGCCCTGGGAGCTACCATGATTCCCACATCTGGCATTTGACACAGCTGTACCAGACATTTGCCATTGGGGACATCCCACACGGACACCTAGTGGGGGATGCAGGTTATGCACTGGAGCCGTGGCTGATGACACCCATCAGAAATGCACACACACCTGAACAGGAACGCCATAATGAGGCACACGCACAAACACGTAATGTAATAGAGCATGTGTTTGGGCTGCTCAAGTCACGGTTCCGGTGTCTGGACACATCTGGTGGAGCCGTGCAGTACACACCAACTACATGTACCCAAATTGTCATGGTATGTGCTATGCTACATAATATAATCTTGCGAAAACAGCTGCAGCAGGACCAGCATAAGGCTGGGCCAAACAGCCCCCCACCATTACCAAGGCCATCACTGGCAGAGCGTGACTCGGAGGAGAAACAATCTGAGCCTGCCCCAGTAGGCAGAAGGAGGCATGCCCAGTATGCCCTGGCCTTGGCAAAGAGGCAACGCATAGCACATACACTGGCTCAGTAGGAACCCTGGGAATGATACCCCCTCTGACTCACTCAAATAATAACAGGGATGCCTAAAATGACATGACCTGCTCACAAACATGTACAGGGCGTGTAATATGTGCATCCGACAGAGGCAGCCCTGCAGCACCACCTGAGACAGGAATGCCATGTGTTAAGTAATGTAACACCATGCACTATATGCACACCTGAGGACCCTGACTAACATCCACCCTCACCAAGCATGAAGCCACAAAATGACGATGGGATGATCAATTGCAATAACTGGCTGAAGTAATGCAGTTAGTCAAAGGGGAGCCAATGTGTTTCATCCTGGGAAGACATGTGGAGCATGACATGATGCACCACCTGCTAGGGGTGGCATGCACCTATCAGTCCAGGCCCCATGGATACTGGCAAAGGCTGTCAGTACCCACAGCATGCCCTGAATAGGTAAGTCTCAAAACACAAACCCACCTTCATAGGTACCACAAGGGATAGGAACCTAGATGTAACGCTACCCAATGCCAGAAGTCTAAACAGCAAGATGCGTGCAGTATAAATGCACACAGTATGGAGAATGTTGATATCAGTCCTGTAATAGAAAACTGGGTCAAGGCTCACATCAGCACCCTAACACCACCAGGTTACACCTCATACTGTGCTGTACAGCCGCAAAACATGGAACAAGCTGCAAAAGGAGGGTGACTAGCAATAAATGTCAAGGATAACCACACCCCCATGTTAGTACCAAAAGAAGAAGCAGCATGGATTAGCCATGGTCACATACCAATGGCTAAAACCGCCTCCCAGTATATAGCCTGCTGCAGACTACTGTCCTAATACCAGGAACTGCACCTGGCCTATGTTGGAATACATGAATATATCAAGCCCCCCAAACCACATTATATTGGTTGACTGAAAATACCCAGACATACACTGGGAGCATTATACTAGCACCAACACAGTAGGAGAAAAGTTCCCAGAATCCATAAACCAAAGTGCCCAGGAACAACGTACCACTCCCACAAGAGGGGTAAGCATACTGGATGTGATAATCAGCAACATGTGTACTGGATGGCAAGATGAGAAGTGTATCCCTCACTGGTAAGACCAGACCATAGAGTAATCACACTGGATATACACATCCTGACCACAGTCCCTGGCCAGAAAACCACATGAAAAACATGTGTAAAGCATAGGTTGCACCCCTCCAAACCAATGTGGAATCCACGAAAGGCCTTGTGCAAGTGCAGAATATGGGACACACCGCAGAACATGTTATACAGGCATTCCATGAACACAGCCAGGAATGCTTGGAGTATGCAATCACAAATAACAACAAGACACAATGCCATACACGCAGGCATCTGGCATGCTGGACCCCAGCCATTACCAAACCATGCAAGAGAATGAGGAAGCTACTACATGATAGAGCAAACATAAAAAGGGAAGTAATCACTGATCAGTAGTATGGCAATAAAATATGTCCACACATACAATCCACTATGGCCAGCCACAACAAGTAGAATCTGTGAATCCAAAGGCAATGTGACACCTGCCCCAAGTACACAGACAACCCACAACTCCCCCCAATAAATACAAATATATGTGAGAGATGCAACCATTTATCCAAACCGGAGGCTGAGCTCCCCCAACTCAGTACTGTCCAAACTAGTCAGGAGGAGAAAGTAACCACATACACCACAAACCCAGTCCCACATAGACCTATCACAACTGTAAACCAAACACATAAACACAGAAAAACATTCCTGGAGGCCCTAATTACAAACACACCACACCAACAGAAGCCTCCAAAGCAGATCCCAAGCAACCATAACCTCCAAACATAGCACATGCAACACATAGTACACAAAGCTGGTGTGCCAAACAGTTACAGGCCAGAAGGAGAAACAACATGCCTGATACAGTTGTAATAGGTGTCTGTATAGGCAGACACACTGCTGTCCCACTCACCAGACTGAACAAGGGAAAGGGTACAGTAAGCTGCCTGTAGGCTGCCACAATATGCCACATAACACAAGTACGCAGGTCACCTCAAAGCAAGCAGAAATATGATGCACTCATTGTCCATGCTGGTGTGAATGACCTGAGATGTACCTCCCTGGACTACATGAAAAGAGAAATGGATGAGCTCTCTGAGTATTTACCCCTGGCCGGTATGACACTGGCCGGTTGCAGCATCCAACCTTCACCAAGAATGATGCCACAGTACAAACACAGAATGATCAGCTTTAACAGGTGGCACAGTTACAGCTGTCAGTCAAAGAGGGTCTAATGTCTGTCTGCTTGAGATGTCATGCATGACAAGACATGCTGCTGTTCCAGGGATGGCTTGCACCTGTTACCCCTGGGCGTCTGGATACTGGATAAGGCCTTTGCCAACCCCATAGAGTCGTATGTAGGCAAGGCCAAAAAGACTAACCCACCACCCTAGAAAACATAAGTGGTAAGAAACATAAGGGTAATGCTGACCAATGCCAGATGTGTAAACTGCAATATGCATGCCCCTGAGGCACTTCCCAGTATGGAGAACATCGATGTCTGTGCAGTGACAGAAGCCTGCTGCAAGCCTACTGATAGCACACCAGCACTACCAGGTTATACCACATATCATGTGTTATGGCCCTAACACCTGGACCAAAACATCAAAGGAGGGGGAGTATCCATATGCAGCACAGACACCCATACGGCCAGGTAACTGACAATGCACAAAGCAGCAGAGACCACCCATGTGCACTTAAGTGTAGTCAAAACTGCTGTACAGTCTGCAGCATGTGACAGACCACACTCTCACACACAAGAACCCCACCCAGACATCCTGAAGACACTGGGCAGTATGAATGTCCCACCAAATACCGGACAAGGTACTCACAAATTACCACATAGGTGGTAAACCATTATGTATGCAAGGAGTAATCAGGGACCTAGGGACACAAGTCGACAGTAACCTGTCATGTGACACTCACAATGCCAATGTGGCTAGGAAGACTGTCTATATTGGACACCGTATCATGAAAGGATTCACATCTACATCAACAGAGGTCACTGTGCCCCTGTACTGTTCCCTTATCAGACCCATAATCTAGTACAATGACTCACATGGGATGTACCGTACCTGACACCTGCAGCGGTTCGGAAGAGAATTCAAAGGTACCCCACCAAGAGGATAAAGGGTGTCAAATATATGTCATATGCTGCCTGGCTGTAGACATCCCAGTTGAATGCAGTCACAGACTGCCTACACAGAGGCATTGTATGTCTGTTGTACAAGGCCATGTCCAACACAGGAGTAATGGACATGCTCCACCACAGGAAATCAAAGCCAGTGGAGCTGTGAGAGTGACAGATGTCAGCCTCAACACATAATGAAATAAGATGTGCTGGAGGGACAGATACATAACCCAGAGGCTCCCCACATCCAGAAACAGGATCCCAATCCATATTAGGCAGAGCCCCTCACTGACACCCCTCAACAGGAATATTGCTAAGTGGATGGATAATTGTACATGTACACTGGGCGTCTTCACTGTGTCACGTCCAGACAGAGGCACAGTAAAGAAAATCATAAATGGCCATAATAGTCACATAGCAAGGGGTGGCGAAAGACACACACACTCTGGCTTGGCTTACTAATGCACTAGGGTGGATAGCCTAGTATGAACCCATGAACCTATGAAGATACAAATTGTACAGGACACTAAGGATAATCACAAGGCTTACTTAACTGATGGTAGGAACCATGTTGGGAATTCACGGATATGCTCCGAATCACACAGATATTACAAACAACATACCAAACACACACATGTATTGCCAGCATACAACCTGACAGGTTCAGTGCAAACCCCCCCCAGAATGCAAAATAGCTATCCCAGCAGACTGCTTGTCCCCTGACATTGTAGATGCTGAGGTAACAGCCATCATCTGTAAAGCAAAACACACAGCAGCAAAGGTATGTGATGGTGTCCTGGGCTGAGGCCAACATGGACTCCAAGAATAATGGAATGCCAAATTACACTACTGCCCAATGTCAGCCTTACCACAGGATATGTACCCAAAGAGCAGTGTACAACAACCTTGGTCCTTCACAACAAAGGTGTTGCCTGAATGGATACTGCAAACTAGCACCCCAGGATCCTGACAAGCTTGGTCTGCACAGCTATGGAAAGGATCAGTATGTACCCCAGACATAAAGCTATCGTGGACCTACTGACACCGGACCCTACACAGTGTGGCTGTTGTAACTGCAGATCCTGCCCCTAAACATGTTTGACCCATTTGAAACAGTCATTAAGGTCATTGATGAGGGCAATGTGGTCCACACAGCGTAGCTGGACCATGCATATGCTTCCAGACAATACCCTACAAGTTCAGTATGGATATGTTCACCAGCTTAAATATATACCCCTATGTCAGTAGAGGGGTTGCAAACCAGACCAAGGACAGAACTGACATGGTCAGACATGCTGCATCCATGTCAGACTACAAAGCAGATATGAGTGGCATCCCACAAGGCTTGGTCCTGGGACCCCCCCCTTCCGTTCCGTATATATGTCGCATAGGTACAGGCCAACATGGAAGGACTGTGACTGAACATGTATGCAGAGGAGTACAAACAGCCCACCATATCCAACCCCCAGCTGACACAAGCAACCCACAAAGGGCTACTTAGAAACAGACAACTGGAGCCATAGCCATGTCAGCAAACTAATTGCAGAACTGTGTATAGACAACCACCGTGGATATACAGTAAGTGCCCACAAATTACCACACAGGTGTTAACCCATTACGTACCTAACATGTAATGGGAGACCTGGGGACACAAGATGATAGATATCCTGCATTGGACAAACATGTGGCTGTAGTGTTCGCAGAAACATACCATATACCCACCCAATCATGAAGGTTGTCAGATGTAGATAAGGGGAGGTCACTGTGGCTCTGCAGTCATCCTTCATCAGCGTCACAATTGACTACAATAGCCATTGTGGGATATACCTCAGCAGACATCTCCATCAACTGTAAAGTCCACAACAGTACCCCACCAGGAGTAGCAAAGAGCATGAACAGATGCCATGTGTTGCCTGAGTAAACAGATTGCAGCTCCACACACTGCCATACTGCCCACCCAGAGGCAAGCTGTGCCTGATGTATGAAGCCATGTCCAAGCTGGAATCAATGAACATGCTGCACCTTGTACAATCTGAATGGCAGTGAGCTATGCACATGAGAGACCTAAACCCCAGCACTGACATACATAGGACAAGCTGTACAGAATGATCCATAACACAGAAGGCACCCCCACTCTTGAGTAAACTCCCAGTACAGGTTAGCCAGAGAGTCACCTATCGACACCCCTCAAGAGGAATCCCGATGAGTGGATGGGAGATGGTAAGTTAACCCTGGGTATCACTGTTATGTCAGAGGTAGACGGAGGCACAGTATACTAACCATGACATATGTCATGGCAAACTCCAGTTACAATGTGTGCCAAAGGACAAACACACTCTGTGACTAGCATCAGAAATGGCCTAGGGAACATCGCTAGTGTTTGCCAATGTCCACCTATGTTGTGGAATACACTACCAATGTTGGACAAGCCTGGTGTAGGTAGTCCATATCTGAACATAATGCAACATGGTCATATGTGCACAACTGGCCCCTACACAGTCTGTTGTGCTCACTATGAAGATGTCAAGCAGTGATAGGACTAAAGCCCAGGATACTGTCCACCACAGTGAAAGTACTGAACCAGAGCACTATACGGTACTACAGTGTTAGGTCATTATGAAAGGATGTTGACAACTGTATGCAAAGTATCCCATGCAATCCCTGCAGGCACAGTATAATCCCTGTTGTGGCAGACACGAAGCAGTTGGCCAGTTAGTACACAACATGACACCCAACACACAACCATAAATGTGAGATATTGTTGAAGTTCACACACACCCAAATATGTGGTGGACTTCAGGGTTCAACATATGGAAAGCTCACACTGGGCATGCTCGCACACTTTGATAAATGAGGCATATGTCAGACAACATGCCATGGAAAGGCTGAACTGGGCATGCTCACACACTTAGGCCATATCTCCGTTCAGCAGTTGGCCACACATATCTGGTATTTGTACGTGTCATTCCAGGAACCAACCACAACACAGCAATCTGCCCAGTGCACACAGTAAATGACTACAGAGATATAAGTGATATAGTGGATCACCCTCATATTCAAACATCTTCCACAGATACACAAGTTGTTCATAGGAACAGGGAATGCTATGGCAATAAAGACCTGCAAACAGTCTAACAGCACAACAAATATTGTGCATCTGACAATTGAACATATGGGTGTAGAGGCCAATACTAGGCTTGTTGCCCTAGGGAATGACAGCTTAGCCAGAGTGTGCTTGGCATCTGCATCCCCAGTACAGTAGGCTACTGTGCCACTGTAAAGTAGGTCACATAAGGCAACGTGTGAGGCTAGTGAGCTGTGCCTCTGTCAAGCAGGGGCCCAGTGGAGATCCCAGGGTTTGAATGTGCTAAGCCACAGCCATGTTGTTGGTGTGTGCTGGAAGAGGGTTGATGAGGATCTCTAACAGTAAGTGGGCATCAATAACAGACTGAGGGGAGCCCTATCTGCATTGTCTGGACAATTCCACTGTCAACACTGTGTTGTGATGATTAAGTGGGAATGAAATGTCACAGATGTCCTCCCTCTGTGGGCTACAGCTCTGCAATGTATTAGCTCACTCTGTCTGTTGGATGGCTCATATATGGCTGGTGTACACCTGACAGGTGTCTTGTTGTGGAGCATTCATGGGTATATGTGGGAGAGCATGATCAATGCAAACCTTACACATGCTCATAGAATGCAATTGTCAAGGATTATGCAGAGTGGCCAGTATAGTCCCCAGCATGGGTCCTTTGAAGTCGTCCACCCCATTCTTCACAAGTGTAGAATCTGCTTGTGCTAAATACAGTTTGTTTGCAGTGACAACCTTGCCTGGGGGTGGGGATGGGATATGGATGTCCAGGGAAAGGTGGGTATGGTCAGATATCAACAATGGTGGTCTACCTCTGGTGTGGAACAGTGAGTACCCATGTTGCAGATGGACAGGTGCAATATGTATTCCCCCATGTGGCTGTGGTGAGTGGTTCTGCCATAGCACATGGACCCACAAATTGTAGTGGCTGTAGGGTAAAGTGTTAGAGGCCTGAGTAGTTCCCACACACAGTATGCCTGTACCTGATGTTAACAACTGCAATGGTGTATGTGAACACCTGCATATCCCGGCACTGTTCCCATGGAAGCAAAGTGTGTGTCCTGGATGTGGGAGTGGTGTTCTGGACTGGTTGTGTTGTGTGTTACAGGTCCTGTGGTCACGAAGCATGGTATAGAACATAACCTGCCAGTGCGATGTGCATATCTGACCCTGACGTAGGTGGCTGCAAATGCATATATATGCTATCCCCCACCTGACAGGCAGTACTAGATGTACATACCTCTGTAGAAATAAAAATGTCAGCACCCTATAAATACTGCAGGTGCTGACCAGATGCCCAGTAATTTGGTTAGCGCGCTCTGCTAATGCGTCTCCCTCATGTGTCATAATATAGGTAGGTAGGAGTTTGAACCATGCAAATGCTCAGTGTGTGTGTGGGTGAGCGGTGTTGATGTGTGTGCAAGTCTGTGTGAGGGAGATGTCCCCTTTGGCAACTGTGAAAGCACGCTACAAGATGCACATTCCCCTATCTAAGCATGGATGATGTCAGCACCCTATAAGTACAGCAGGAGAAGGGAAACCTCTCAGTAATTCGAATAGCAAGCTCTGCTAATGCATCTGTCACGAATGTCATAACATAGTTAGGTAGGGGTTTGAATCCTGCAACTGTCCAGTGTGTGTGGAGGGGGGTTAGTGCATGTGCAAGTCTGTGTGAGGGAGATGTCCCTTTTGGCAACTGTGAAAGCACTCTACAGGATGCACATTCCCCTATCTAAGCATGGATGATGTCAGCACCCTATAAGTACAGCAGGGGAAGGAAAACCTCCCAATAATTTGAATAGCATGCTCTGCTAATGCATCTGTCACGGGTGTCATAACATAGTTAGGTAGGGGTTTGAATCCTGCAACTTCCCAGTGTGTGTGGAGGGGGGTTAGTGTGTGTGCAAGTCTGTGTGAGGGAGATGTTCCTTTTGGCAACAGTGAAAGCACTCTACAGGATGCACATTCCCCTATCTAAGCACGGGTGATGTCAGCACCCTATAAGTACAGCAGGAGAAGGGTGACTTCCCAGTGATTTGAATAGCGCACTCTGCTGATGCATCTGTCACGAGTGTCATGACATAGTTAGGTAGGGATTTGAATCCTGCAACTGCCCAGTCTGTGTGGAGGGGAGGTTAGTGTGTGTGCAAGTCTGTGTGAGAGAGATGTCCCTTTTGGCAACTGTGAAAGCACTCTACAGGATGCACATTCCCCTATCTAAGCACAGATGATGTCAGCACCCTATAAGTACAGCAGGAGAAAGAAAACCTCCCAGTAATTCGAATAGTGCACTTTGCTAATGCATCTCTCTCAAGTGTCATAACATGATTAGGTAGGAGTTTGAAACCTGCAAATGGTGAGTGTGTGTGTTTGGACGTGGGGAAGTTTGTGTGTGTGCAATTCTGTATGAAAGACATGTGCTTTTTTGCAATCAGGAGATCACACTACATGATGCACATTACCCTTTCCAAACACTGATGATGTCAGCACCCTATACATACAGCTGGAGAAGGAGCACCTCCCAGTAATCTGAATAGCGCACTCTGCTAAAATGTCTTTTTTAAGTGTCATAACATAGTTAGGTAGGAGTTTGAAACCTGCAAATGGCAAGTGTGTTTGGATGTGGGGAGTTTGTGTGTGTGCAATTCTGTATGAAAAACATGTTCTTTTTTGCAATCAGGAGAGCACATTACATGATGCACATTACCCTTTCCAAACACTGATGATGTCAGCACCCTATAAGTACAGCCGGAGAAGAAGAACCTCCTAGTAATCCAAATAGTGTGCTTTGCTAATGCGTCTCTCTCACGTGTCGTGACATAGTTAGGTAGGGGTATGAATCCTGCAAATGATAAGTGTGGGGGTAATAGGGTGTGTATAATTGCAAGTGTGAGACAACAGATCCTTTTGGCAAATACTACAATACACCAGATGCTGCATATTCCCCCAGTAACCACAGGGGATGTCACCACACTATCAGCACAGCCAAACAGGGCTACTTGGCCAGTAATGTCAATAGTGCACTCCGCTACTGAGTCAATTACCATTGTCAGAGTACAGATAGGTATGTTTTGGAAACCCACAACTGCCACATGTGGTTGTGTCACACATTATGACCTTGTGTGTGTCTTTGTGCATAACAATGCATGCCATTGCCTAAACCAGCAATGGCAATGCACACATGATGTATGTGTGTGACACATACACATAAATACCTGTGACCTGCAGTAGTTACCATGTCTGACACGTGCCTCGAGTAGATAAATGGTATTCGCAATGCATAACAATATGACTGTGTCTTACTGTGCAGGGGCTGCATGCGTTATGTGTCTATACAGTGTGGGTGCATATGGTAAAATACCTACAGCAGGGGATACACATCTGGTCTGGGCCATATAGTCTACATGTAGTCGATGTACAGGTGCTGCATGTTCCCACCTGTTGTGGGAGTGGTAACATGTTATTCCACTGCAATTCAGTGATCACATGCTGGGAACCTTTTAGCTAGTGTGTTGTAGCTACAGTAATGCTCACGCACAATGTTTGGCTGGATGCAGTCCAGCCATATAAAGACATTTCTTGAGACTGTCATATTGCCAGTGTTGTTATGGAGGATAGGTGGGTTTCCTGTGTATGGGAGGGTTGTGTGTGCCAGGCTATGAACCAGAAGGCAGTCCAACACAGTGTTAGCTGCACATGAATAGGCCCTGATGCTTTGTGCTGTGCCAACAACATGGAGGTGTGTGTATCTGTAGTGCCTTGGGATACCACCCCCTGTCCATGTGTGTTACATGTGTAGGGGACGACAGGCATGGTATGAGGTATAACCTGGCAGTGATGGGTTGCACCTGTGAGCCGTGAATCAGGACTCTGGCACTGCACAGACATTGCAGTTCACCGTGCTGAGGACAGTGTCCAGTGCATGCATCTTGTGGTGTACATTGCTGGTGTTGTGTAGCATCACTGTTAGTGTCCTATCCTGTGTGATACCCGTGGAGGTGGCTATGTAATCCGTGTCCTGCAGCAAAAGGCACTATGTGTGTATCAAGGGGCTTCGCCAATATACAATGGCCCATGGGTGTCACGTGCAAGCTGCCCCTCGCAAATCATTGTGGCTTCCCTAGCATGTAAGCACACATTGACAGCCAGTGGATACCCTATGAATGACATTGTAGATTGAGCAGAATGTAGACATAGAACACCCTTTCTACAAATAGTGGTAGCATACCTGGTGAGGGTATGATGGCAACCAAGATCAGGCTCATACTGGCCTGTGCCACATGCTGAGAGATCCCTTCTATGTTCCCTATCATGTAGTCCAGGGAGGTATGTCTCAGGTCATCCATAGTGGCATGGTCAATGACTGAGTCATATGTGTCCATGCCTCTGACTGACCTGTATGCATGTGTTTTGTGGTGGACCATAGTGCCCCACAGGCATATCACTGTGACCTTCACCATGTACAGCCTGTTGAGTGGGACCCCACTGCAGGGACCAAGAGTGGTACCTGACACATCTGCAGCAGGTGTGTTGCGTAGCCCTACAGGCTGTGAGTGTGTGGCACACTGGATGTGTGTGCCATGTGTGGCATGTGCTCTGTTCCAACGTAACGTATTGCTGTGTGCCAGCTGCGGAGGTGTGTGATGTTCAGGCAGGATGCTATTCTGAGTCTCCAAGTATGCCCCAGTGTGTTCAGATTGCTGTCAGTGCGGGTCTATGTCAGACTGGTATTGTAGTCACTGTAGTATGTCATGCCACCTGACAGGGCATGGCATTACTGGGTTCAGAGTGCTCAGTCCCCAGATTGGCTATGTGGTGGCATCCCACACATGTGTTGTACGTTCCTGGCCAGGGGTGAGGGTTGACTGCATACATGTGGCAGCTGTGACATTGCCACATGACTCACATAAACCACAACTGGACCACAGAGGTGATTCACAGGTTACCTTTGCACGTTACCACAGTAGTGTGATTGCCATGGTGATTACCAACACATAGGGCCAATGAAGAACAACATACTGAAGGTGTGTATGTGTGGGTGTACTGCTACTGATTTCATAGCACTGGCATATATGACTGCACACATGGGTAAATGCCAGGTAAGACATGTGCAATGTGTCACAGGCAACGTACATGCGAACAGGACAGACAGTGATGTGCTGACATATGTATAGTACGCTATGCAGATGTCACTAGGAGCCCACAGAAGCACTGTAACTCTGCATTGCAGGTGGAAGCAGTGTTCCAGGGAACCCCAAGCGAACATGTATGCAAACAAAGTTACAGTAAGCAGGGCTGGAAGTAGTCCATTGCACAACAAAGAAGGGGTAACACTAACAGTGGGTAACAGTGCAAATATGTAGGCACTATCAACATATACCCAGGAATGCACAGCTCAGATGTCCATGGTAGAACTGATATTATGTCATAGTTAATTGTGATTTGGATTACATTGGTACTGCACACATATCAACATGCGCAAACATCCACATTGCATAGTCATTGTGGGCAACTTGCCACCATTACTGTACATGTCCATTATTGCGTATCACTACTTGCATTAGCTTCCCCCCTGTGCTACCCATGTATGTGGTTATCTCTTGACATCCTTACCACCAGTATGCAATAATGTGCAGCTGTTACACTTTGGTACGTACTATGGGTGTAGATAACAATTCAGAACAGTCATACAGTTACTGCATCAGGCATGCTGGGATATACACACAGTCATATCAGCACACTGTACTGTTACCAACATGATACTACTAATACACTTCTATGTAGTCACCCTGTGCATCAGCAACGTGTTTACCTGTTCCTGCACTGATGTTGGAGATTACATGAGGTGGCACAGTTTCATCATATGCACAGGGTGTGAATTAGGTATGCCTGAGTCTGCCACTGATACCACCAATTGACATGTGTGTGTATGTGTGTTGGTGAGGGACAGCAGTACAGGGTGGGGTACTGTTGGTGCAGTGTGTGCGTGTATGTGGTAGCCCTAGGTGTTAAAATTTTGCATGTGTGTATGCACACACACAGTTCCACCTCATGGCTGCCATATACAGGAGTTTGTGGACAGCTGCAGACTGCACCTGGCAGGTCATACAGATCAGTGTCTGTGGGCACGTACATGGTACCTGTGCCTGGCAGGGGTGCTACAGACCGTATCCGGTACTAAGCCAAACTGGGTACTGTCATCAGAAGTGGGAGTGTGTTGACTGGACACAGGTCCCTGTTGGGACTGTCCAGAGCCATGTGCACATGGTCTCCTGGGGCGTTCCGATGACAGCACAGACCCAGCATTGCTGGGGCTGCTGTTGGCACTATGGGGGCATCCACAGGCCTGTTGTTATCCGTGCCAACTGCCAGCTGCTGCTGTTGCTGGCATACGGCCACGTCGATGCCGCAACCGCCCACCATTGCCCTGGCTCATGGACATGTGGTTGTGGAACTGCTGTAATATGTCCCCACAATGTCTGTCTATGACATTGGTGAAATTACGGATAGCATCCACGATGTCACGCATACTGTCAGTCATGGCTGTGCGACATGCTCTCAGCTCCCTTAGACCCTGTCTGGTGTACCTTTCCATACGTGACTGTGCCTGCATGACAGCCCGAAACATAGCTGAGGTTGACAGACCTCTTTGGGCATGTCTGACAGAGGCAGTACACCCACGGATGCTCCCATGAGAACCCATGGGCAACTGTCTGTGTGGTACCATCGCAGGACCCTGCACATGGCTGCTGTGTGGGGAAGCATGTGCCACAGATACCACATTACCCTGGTCAATGCCCACTGTATCCTGTCTATCACCTAGGGACAATGGTGACATAGGATGTACTGGCAGGATGACTGTGCGCAATGATGGGGTTGACAGCTGTGTACTGTCAATTGGCTGACCAATGGCAGACCCTGACACACCTTCCTGTGCCATTACACAGATATCATCATTATCAGTACCTGTGGCACCAGATTCAGGTTCCCTGCTGCAGGACACCAGAGCAGCACCAGAACCTGTGGGAGGAAGACAGGAAACACAGTTTACAGTGTCCACACAATGTTACCAGTGATGCACTTATGCACACATGCACACATGCACACGTGGACACATGCACACATGGACACAGGCACACATGCACACATGCACACGTGCACACGTGCACACATGTACACATGCACACATGCACACTTGCACACATGCACACATGCACACATGTGCACATGGACACAGGCACACATGCACACATGCACACGTGGACACGTGCACATGTGGACACGTGTACACATGCACACATGCACACATGCACACATGCACACATGCACACGTGGACACAGGCACACATGCACACATGCACACAGGCACACAGGCACACATGCACACATGCACACATGCACACGTGGACACAGGCACACATGCACACATGCACACCCCGCAGTATACACACGGAGCACTACTGAGTTACACTAGTATTACTAGCACTATCAGGACTATTATAGGTATTGTTAAAACACACTTACCAGCATGGATGGCCTGCCTTGCTGTAACACTGGAGGGACCTGCAGAAATGAGGAGATTAATGTCAGTGGGCACAACTGTGCCATTGATACTGCATATGATACAGTGCAGTAGTACACCAGTTGCCTTTCACATGTCAGCTGCTGATATTGCCAATATTACACCTGCACAATTACATACTATCTTGACAGCTACATACCACAGACACACCTTACACATGCATAAACTAACAGTGTACAGAACAGTCAAGTGTACATATGGCATATTACCTGCATGCTCCATGTCGTGCTGCTGTGTGGATCCAGCCTCCATCATGATGCAGGTGTAATGCTGTTGCTGTTCCGGGGCTGGAGCCACAACACTTAGGAGTAGCCCCTCCAGTCTGGTGAGGGGGGGGATGTGTGGCCACCCCACCTCCTGTGGCAACCTGTTGCCTGTGGATATCCGACGCTGACGGACATTTCTGATTAAATCACTGCAGGGATGTCGTACCTGCTCATATGCCCTATTATGCATGCCAATGTCATTTACCCTATGGACAAAGTCTTGCCACAGTGCAGCCCTCTCCTGCTGATTCTGGCTGGTGCGGGAAAACAGTATGTCATAATCCCGCACCAGGCTCTGGTGTATCTCCTCATCTTCTGCTGCAGAGTAGGTGGGATTATGCTGACGCGCTTTGTCCCCGGAAGAGAACACAAACAGGATATCAGCAGACTATGTCAGCAATATATGGCACACATACTATACATGATACTCAACTGTAGTGATATACTACTACTCCCATATGTAGCATGTGTGTGTCTCTTGGTGGATACACAAGTACATGGCCAGATATCAGTGCTCAGCCTACACCTGTGCAACAATACCTGCCACATTCCATACAACATAGTAGCATGCCCCATTGGTCAGCACACTGCGACAGGTCCAATGCACAACCTCACTCTGAGGGTTCATACCAAGGTACTGTATGTGGAACGCCATCCACTAGTGTGATCTGGACACAAGTTACTCAGCCTGGATATACATATCCCACCACCACCACCACCAGCACAGTAGACTACTTTGATATGTATGTGATTAGACAGTTATTCACTTGTTAGGACTGAGATGGTATCCATGCAGCCCACTGGGCCAGTGGAAGCCACAACCCACACTGCTGACCCCTTTGCGAATGCTTCCCATGGACATCCCAAAGATTTGGGATACACATTTCTAACCCAGACCCTATGCACAAAGGTTAGGCATCCTGTCCGGTGGACCCCAGCCAAAGGCAGATTGTATAATGATAGAAGAAGGCTACTGCAGGACAGAGCAGATTCACATAAAGGGACAGCATCTGTGGTCAGCACTGGTAATAAGCTACGATCTCTCATAACAACATCCACGGCCTACTCTGGGAGGGAAATGGCCACGAACACTATAGATAACCACAAGGCCTTCTTCAGTTATGTTACACATATGGACCAAACACCTCAGATATGCTCTGAGTTAATACACACCTACTTAACATTCACCGAACACACAGATATTGGCAACATTCTTGCAGACAGGTTCGGTGCACGTATCCCCCCTCCTTCTCCCCCACACTTAGAAATACTTATCACAGCTGAATGTAACCTCCCTATCATCTCACATGTCCAGGTGAGGGCCGCCCTCAGCAAAGCAGAACACACAGCATCAATGTGACCTGATGGTATCTCTGGATGTGTGCTACGTGAACTCCAAGAGGACATACAACCGCATATAAGACTGATATTTAACCTTGGCCTTACTACAGGATATGTACCTGAACACTGGCATACAGCAACAGTGGTCCCACTCCACTAAGGAGGCACCTCTACTGACCCTGGGAACTACCGCACCATAAGCTTAACCAGCCTGGTCTGCAAAGCTATGGAATGATTCAGTATGGGACGCATATACAGTGATATTGGGTACCTGCAGACACTTGTTCCCGGCCAGTTTGCCTTTGTGATGGGCTGATCCTGCCTTTTTAACCTGGTTGACCTTTCAAAACAGTCACTACAGCCATTGATGAGGGCAACACAATCCATACAGCCTACCTGGACTTGCCTAAGGCCTTCAACACAGAACTCCACTCAGGCATCATAGACAAACTCATTACCTTACATGTTACTACATATGTCACATGATGGGTTGCACACTGGTTGACATACAGAATCCATAATATCGATATCGTAGGAGCCATGTCACACTCAATGCCAGTCACATGTTGTATCCCACAGGCCTCTGTCCTAGGACCCCTCTTGTTTGGCATTTATTTCTCAGATGTAAAAGCAAACATGTGCGGGTTGTGGATGACAAAGTTCCCAGATGTCTGCTAACTAAGCGCCATAGTCGTTACACCAGCTGACACACACATCCTACAGACAGGCCTCACTGCAATGGAAAACTGCTGCCAGGATCATGGCCTAACACTGAATGACATGTAATGTATAGTCATCCCCTTTTGGTGGAACTACGTGCACACAACATATTACATGGACATACCTATAGATACAGACCTATGACACATATGGAGGGTTCACAGTATGTAGACTATTAACCTGTTACTTTACATTACCTGTGTTTGTTGCAGCTGGTTGCATTACCGCTACTACTGCTTCCTGCTGCTGCTGGCATGGCTTGGTACTGTCACTGCTGACAGCTTCAACTCAGTTTGTGTACCGTGTGTTGTTGTTTGGGTTTTTTTTTTTCTCTCTCTTTCTCTCTGTCTCTCTCTGTCTCTCTCTCTGTCTGCCTCCAGACAGTGCAATGAACGTATTGCATGTGTGGAGTGTGAGTACAGGATGCTTTTGTAGGTATCTGCATAAGTCCATGTGATGGCCTCTGCACCAGTTGTAAGCCAGCATTTGCTAATTGCATGCAGCCAGTTGTGTACTGATTGCAGTTCTCACTGTGATTTCAGGACAGTGCTATAAAAGGGTATGTGAGATAGGCATTGCCCTTTCAGATTGTAAGGACGGGGACCATGCTGGTATGCTGTGGACACTGTTCTGTGAGTGTAAAGGTTAGTATCTCTCTCATGATTCAGGCTGTGTTGTAGATTCACATTTCTCCATTCCTCTCATATATATATATATATATATATATATATATATATATACATATGTAAATATACATACATTTATATATGTACATTAACTGACATTATTACCTACTAGCTACCAACTAGCATGGCTGTTTCTGTTCACACTCTACTATTATGGAAATCCACTAGTTCTGACAGTAAGTATGAATGGCATGCTTTGTGTACTACACATCCTATATTCCCTTTACATTCATTCCTACTATTACATGATATATTTATTTTAGCACAATGTCATTGTGTAAGAGTCATGGCTTCATGGTAGGTCATGCAGTCTACTGGTTCCAAGGCCCTGGGTTCGGGACTGACAGTGGGATTTTATTTTGCTTTTGAACTGACTACAGGACCTGTCAATCAGAGTGACTAAGGCACTTTTAAGCAGTTGTAACCGGGTTAGTGCTGGTTTGCCGGAGCTCCCGCATGTGCACTGGCGTTCAGCTCCGCGCACACCCGCTTACAACCGCTTAACAGTGTTTACTCTGGCGCACACCCACGCTATTTTCTTTGAAAGAAATGAAAAAAGGGAGACAGGAAAGTGGTGAAAAAGGGATCACAAAGAGGGTAAGACAGTAGGGAAACAAGCTTGGGTTTTGCAGGAGGGATGTAGGTAAGGCCCATAGCTGCCCATTTCTTCATCAGCAACAGCTGTGCATATGTATGTAATTTGGTGTGACATTTGAAACCTTCCACCCCTGAGAGAGGTGTCAGGACAACAATAATACTTGTTGTACAGCCAATTGTAATTAATAGTTTCCATGTCCAGCAGACATGTGTGCGGAATGGGCAGCTATGTATGGGGCGTAATTTTTATGTGGGTACAGAGTGCCATTTTTTTCAGGTGAGAGTGGTATGTCAGGTGAAGGAAGTTGGTATAGCTGGGGAGGTAGGTTGGGTAGGTCAACAGACAAGACAAACAAGACGCATACAGGGGTGGTGTATGACACGTGTGGGGGGGGGTTACACAATTGATGGGGACGGATGTTAGGATATCCAGAGCCCATGAGCCCACAGATGGCAACAGTGGAACTGATATCCCCACCCATGGGCCGCTGCCACTGTTCCTTCACTGCCCAGGATGGGGCTGTGCTGGGGGCTGTGTAGGCCGGGCAACAGGCATGCCCGTAAGTTGTGCCACCTGTGCCTCAAGCTGGCGTAGGGGCCCAAGAACAGAGTCACGGATTTCCCTACGCACCACAGTCCAGACGCTACGGAGGGTGAGTGGTGGTTCTCCTCCGGCCACACTTGCAGAGGGGGGATGGGCCCCACCCCTGCAGCTCTTCCACCCACAGGTGGCACAGGGCCACCGGAGGAGGGTCCAGACTGGGCACTAGTGCCAGGTGCATTCGCCAGCTGAGGTGGGAGAGGTGGGTCCGCTGGAACCCGCCTTCACTGTCATCCTATGTTTTGCATTATGTCATGACAGTTTGGGTTAGTAACATACAATACCATTCGCAATTAGTTGTAACAGCATGCAATAGTATTCCCATTAACCAAACACCCAGATATTCACACCATTGAACAGCAAGCATAACACATGCATAATTTGAACAGCAATACACAGTCCAACAACATGCAGGGTTGATTGATGGCAACAGGCTATCAGGTTTGGATGTATGAACAGGGCAGATGCATCAACGGACATGCAAATATTTATGACCCAACAGGACAAATGTCCAGGGGTGTTAATTGTGATTGCACATACCATTTTCACGTGGAATGGGTTATATGTGGTTATAGGGTGGGGTGAAGAAAATAATATTAACACCTTCGAATACCAATACATATGCTGTAAATTTCTAATAGCTGCAGATATATACACACTACTGTTCTAACTACAGTTTCCTATATGATAACTACTTCAATTTGGTGATAGGACTGTTACTGCTACATCAATATACATTTTATTGTTCTTCATACATGTTCATATCTGGCTTTGTTCAGCTACATCATCCTGCTACATTTGCTTTATATAGCTATAGACAACTGTGGATGTTTGGTATTTCAGACAATCATACTATCTGCATATTGCAGACTGAGAGCAACATATCCAAATTTTGGGATACACATTCCAGCTGCAGCAACACTTTGAACACATTTCACTGTTTGGTTCTGCTTGTCACATTCATTTAATTCTGTACTGACTGCAGTATACTTTATTCAGGGGTTATTACTACTTTATTGGTGGATTCATAACTCTTTCTCACACTCTCTCACTTGTTTTCATTTTACTATTCAGGATGGTACTTACTTCTAGGCTTTATTGACATGTTTTACCTGTAGTTATTACAATCCTTTCCAGCAGTCTCACTTCTGTCATGTTTCAGTATTTCAACAGGGGTATATTTCACACATGTGATTTGCTCATCTTCTGCAGCTGTACTTTTCAGCCTGCTGCAGGTTGTGTACTATTATATTACAGGTGGGGCATCTTTATTTCAGACATTTTCATTTTTCTGTTTGGATTACAGACTGCAACACACTTTTGTAATCAAGCAATACTTGCAAACACTCTTACACTGTTACTTGCACATTTTATTACTTAGTGACTATACTGCACTCTTTTGCTAACTGTCATACTTTTATATTTCTTTACAGTTACTGGGAGAGGATTACTGACCTGCCTGGTGGCGCAACTGCACCAGCCTATCGCCATAGGCTCTGCGGTTCGCAGAACGGACACCTGCAGCTGTAATACAAATGAAGTAATATTGGAATACACATCTCCATAATATCAGCTAGTTTAATTTCTTACATACATAATTAAATGTAACTTACTCAGTAGTGGGGCGTTGGGCATTTGCCGGGCCTCCTGGATCCAGAGGTTCAATTGGTCCTGCTTGCGTCTCTTCAGGTCCGCATGGTGGTGACGGACCTGCTCACCAGTCCTTGGAATCCCTGTGGCACTGGTGAGATCATGAGCCAACCGGTCCCACGCCACAGCCCTATATGCTCCCCACAGGACCTGGCCCTGCATGAGTTGGGCCTCATGATTGTGGACTAGGAGACAGACCATGTATCTGGACTCCTCAACGCCCCACCTCTGTGCTCGAAAGCAACTACCCTCACCTACTCCTGACATTCTGGCTGCAAGTTAGTTCTACAATCATTTATGCTGTGTATTCCCACCTATGGGGCTTATATATGCCTTTTTTCCCGCACATATCTGTGATTGGCCATTTTGGAATTGTATCAACTTCACAAAACCTGCTTTGTCATGCTCCACTTTGTATTCATTCCTATATATTTGCTATTACTGCATTTCTAGGTACTGCTGTCATGGCTTAGTGGTTCAGTACCTTGACTATGGTGCATAGTATCCGGGGTTCAAACCTGGCCACTGCTTTTTATTTTTTATGACTGTCTAGACAGGCTAGGGGGTGTGTCTGTGTAAAGGCAGTTTTGATACAGCTTGCTCAATGTTGCTCGTCGGTTAGCTTGTTGGCGCAGTACGCAGCTCCGTGCAAATGGGGTACGCTGGTTTACGCTTCATTTGGCTGTTAGCACGCATATTATGCTCAGCTCATCTAGGGGCACACAGTTTCAGCGTGCTAAACCACTGCTCACCTATGGGCACTCATTTTACACCTGTTAAACCATTGCTCACCTACGGGCAGATGCACTCACCTTGTTAAACTGTAGCTCACCTATAGGCACATATCGCATTTTTTATTGTTTTGTTATCTCACATTTCTTCAACATAAATGAACTATTTCATTACATTTTACATAAAATATGATTTTATATGTGTACATATTTGTCAGGGTCTTGTTTTGTGCTTATTTTACTAAAAATAAAAATTGATGTTGTGGGGGCTCGAACCATGGATACCTGCTCTTCAGCCAATGTCTCTACCACTACGCTATTGCTTCTTGGCTTACTTTGCATATTTAGTTCTTATATGCTTTTCCACTGACTGCTATCTGTGGCTAAGCTACAGGCACGCCCGCGCAAACAAGCGCACTCAAGGGCAAACATCTTTACGATTTAAAAAAATATATAACATGTTCATTTATATATTTTATGTTCATAGTCTGTGGGGGCATGTGTTGTGTTGTGTTTATTCACATTTCCATGGCCTCTGTCGTGGGTGTTTACTTTGGGCACTTTTACTCTTCTGGGGGGCGTGTCTGCTTGCAGGGCTCGGCCTATGGACATGCCCCCTACTGTCTTCCACGGACCGTGTTAGCCTTAGGTGTGATTCAGCATGCCCTCATGCATATGCATGACATGCTGACGTCACACCGTTTAACTGCAGCCTCTGTGTAAGCCATGTATCTCTTACACGGAGGCTTCGTGAATCCTGCCCTATATCATTATTCTTTTGTGTAGGAACATTTGCTGTGGAGCCTACATGAATGTTAAGTTTGTAGGCTGCTACTAGGCTGTTGATTGCATAGAACATTTGTAGCCTAGCCACTGCAGTTCCCATTCCTTGCTACTCCTTTCCATGATGGATTGTGTGGGGTGACTTCTTGGTGTTTTTGTGCTTACCCATCCAGTCATCCAGTTTTCATATGAAAATGGTGAGGGAACAGCTTTATTTAATCTGAAGGGGGATTCTGTTACAGAGGCAATGACTTCTGTAGTTAAGATATCTATCATGCTCATTCAGTTCAGGTAAAGGTGAAGGTAAAGGTAAAGGCCTTTATTATTTGTGTTCATTGTGTTGTTAGTTTTGTAAACATAAATGTTGTTGCTCAGGAAAAGAGTATTTTATGACTTTGTATGTCAGGGAGAAGTTATTACTAATGAGTCTGCATGAGACAGATAAGCTGGAGCTGTAAGGCATTCTGCATAGATAACAGAACTCAGCCCCCTTGACTTTCTTTGTGAGGAATCATTAGTTTATTTCAAACTGGGTCCTACATCTGGACAGGTACATGTGAAAAGTAACATTATATTCAGTTATGGCTTAATAAGATGGGAAAAGAGAGGTATGATGTCCTGGAGGAAATACTCTCAATCAACTGGGTCATATATATGGATTTCATACCAGCCATGTCTACATGGTGGTCAAAGGAGAGCTCATTTCCCACAAATGTTCTCGGGTCTCTCACAACTATGTCAGTTTTAAAGGGAGCACTACTAATGAGGTAAAAGCAAGTGAGTCCCTGTTTGCCAAAGAATACAATGGTACACTTTTTGGCCTTTAGCTTGAGAACATGGTTGTGGCAGTGTTCATGTGTCTTAAACCTTCTTGTAGAATCTGAGAATCCTCAGGGGAGTTGCAGATGGCTTGAAGCTTACAATCATCCATCAGTCAAATACCTTTTACGTCTGCTTGGACATCAAAAAAGTAAATACCAAACAAGATTGTCCAAAGTGCCAAACCCTGGTGAACAGCACTGGTAATGAGCCTTTTA
This sequence comes from Protopterus annectens, assembly GCF_019279795.1. Taxonomy (NCBI): domain Eukaryota; kingdom Metazoa; phylum Chordata; order Ceratodontiformes; family Protopteridae; genus Protopterus; species Protopterus annectens. The sequence continues at coordinate 1,031,058,007 of NC_056746.1, read as the reverse complement.
AAGGAGTGTGTCCCCATGTTGATTACCTGAGTATTGCATGTAATCAAGTTTGCTACCCAAAATTTACATTTAGCTCGCCAAGTTTATCTGTGATGTCTAAATGAGTAATGGTGTCAAAAGCTTTGGCTAGGTTGAGGTAAATGGTGTGTACCAACTTGACCCTGTCCAAGACCTCCATGGCTTTTTCAATGAACTTATATTAATCAGAAACATCTACCCTTCATAAATCCAAAATGAGTTGGCTTGAAAGAGTTTAAGCTGCCACTGTACCTGCCTATGAGGTCTATAGTTATGTGCTCCTTTGTCTCAGAAATAAGATTTGTGAGGCTTATGAGTCTGTAGCAACTTGGATCACTGTTGGGGCCTCCCTTGTGTAGAGAAATGACCACAATAGTTCTCTAATCCTCAGGCATAAAGCCAGATGGGAGGCTGAGGTGGAACACACTTTGGAGTGTGTCTGTAAGACAGTGCTTTATAATGGGAAGAAGTCACAGTGATGAGGATATTTCCATTGCCTACTTTCTCACAGGGTGTATGATGTGAAATTTTAGGTGGATTGATATTTTCCACACTCTATGCTTGCAGATGAATTTCTAACTCACATTTCCTTCTGGGTGCCAGCTCTACTAGTTGCTTTGTGAGTGTAGGTCTGTTCTTTCAATAATACCTATTTTCTCACAAGACCAAAATTATTACTTTAATTTACAGCAGTTTCCATTTACACTATTTGAAAAAAATAAGTTTGTATTTTTTATGGTTCTACCCTCAAAACAACATAATCTGTCCAAATGTTTTCAGCTTATGACTTACATCTGCTCATTCGATAATGTCTATTTACTCACAAGACCAAACATACCAGTTTAATTTATGTAATTTTCCATTTATAGTATTTGAAAAAAAATAAGTTTGTATTTTCTAGGGTTGTACCCTCAAAGCAACATAATCTGTCCAAATGGTTGCAGCTTATGACTTGAGTAAGTAGACAAGAGTACACACAGAAAAACATATACAACCACAAAAATTTTCACCTCCAGTATCCTGCAGAAAAGGAACACTTTCCCTTGAAAGTCTAACTTTTCTGACTAGCAATCATTATCAGTGCCTGCTATGCTGTAACTGTGCATTTTTGTTACATTTGCAAACATTAATGTATTTACTTTCCCTTAGCTTCAAATGAATGCAATTTCTTACATCTACTTTCTTTGTATACCATTTACAAGATATAATTTAGACCACCAAGTAGCCTACAAGTCTGGCTATAAGCTTTACACTGCCTTTTCTTATGTTTATAGTTATGCCTTGTGCTTGCAGTTGAAATAATTACTTAATTTTTTTTTCTGGATACCATCTTGCATTGCTTTGTGTTGTAATTTTACTTCTGTTTTGCTTCTAAGCATTAGGCTTAAGTTTATGAACTGAATCACTTGTGCACTTCTTGTTCCTCATGTAGCTCAATAAATCAATTATTCTGTTCTGTCACCATACACACATGCAGAACTTTACAGTGGTAAATCAGAATGTCTCAGCAATCTCCATCAAACTTAACCACAGACTGTTCTGTGTCTTGTCAGTGAGCCACATCAGTCACTAAACTCACAAGCTGTTACTATATTCTTAAACTCAGATACATAAGCATCTATGTTTCTCAGCTCTTTCTAGTGAATTTCTAGTGAAAAAGAAAAAAAATGCCTTATATATGGGTGTTTTTCTTTGACTCAGAATATGGCTGGAATCCATTTCTAATGATTCCTAACATGTGTTTAACCTCCTCTTTAAGGTTTAACATTTTAAATAACTAACTGTATGATTCATCTTCTGGGATATGTAGGAATGCTGCATATTGGACTTTTTCTAACCTTTCTTCAATCCCCCTCCTATGTGACACAGCCTAAACTTTTGAATCCAAAATTTCCAATCCTTATGCAAGTTATCATGGAACTACAGAGACATTGAAGACCGAAGTGTAGAAATGCTGACTCAAAATGAAGAGCTCCCAGCTATTGAGATACTGAAGAAAACTGTGATTACTTTTTGAAAGTAAGAAATAAAATTGAAATATGTAAAGACAATCCCCCGGATTCACAAAATCTCCGTGTAAGACTAAATAAGTCTTACTCGGAAACTGCAGTTGAATGGTCTGACGTCAGCGTGCCATGCATATTCATGAGGGCACGCTGACTCCACTCCAAGTCTAACACGGGCTGTGCAGGAAGGCAGGAGGCGTGTCTGACTGCCAAGCAGTCCTAAGGTCCACACCCCTGCAAGTGTCTGAATTGTGAAATGTCAACACACATGAGCGAGTCCGCTCAAATGTCAACATACCTAACACTACACTCCCTCACATTGTAAACCCCCAGTAGAGTTATAAAATGTAAAATATAATTTTTTTTTTCTAATTCCCAATATAGCTGCCCGTATTTGCGCGTGTTTGCGTGGGTGTGCCCATAGCTTAGCTAGAGTTAGCAATGTCAACATTGAAGAGAATAATAACAAATGTTTATGCAAATCAATCCAAATAGCAATAGCGTAGTGGTAGACCCTTCGCACAATGAGGAGGCCTTCACGGTTCAAGCCCCACCACTCCCCTCTCAATTTTATGTTTTAAATTAGCATATGAAATAATTCCTGACATATATATGACTAAAATATTACTAAAAAGCACTGAAATGGCCTATGTATCAGTGAACAAAATGTATATATGTAAATGTAAGAAGGATCTTGACATATAAATGCCCATAGCTAAGCAGCGCTTTACCCAGCACAATCTAGTTGCCCACAGCTAAGCAGCGCTTTACCCAGTGCAATAGGTTTGCGCAGAGCTGCGCACCGCGCTAACCAGTGCACCACAGGGCAATGTGGAGCAACGTTGGGCAATGTCGGGCAACATGGAGCAACGTTGAGCAAAGTTGCCTAAACACAGCCACACCCCCTAGCCTGTCTGTCAGTAGTAAAATAAAATGCAATGACAAAGTTTTGAACCCGGGACACTGTGCACCATAATCAAAGTACTGAACTACTAAGCCATGACAGCTTAGGATAAGCTTCCACTTTTAACATACATATACTTATAAATGGTAGATTAACCATTGCTAAGCAGGTCTGCAGTCAGCCGAGAACTTTCAAAAATGGCCTATCACAAAAAAGTGCGGGAAATGCGGCATATTTAAGCTCCATAGGTGGGAATACTCACCATAACTGATTGTAGCTCCCATCTATAGTTAGAATGTCTGGTGCTGGAGAGGGTAGTCGCTTTCGAGCGCTACGCTGGGACATTGAGGAGTCAAAATACATGGTTTGGCTCCTAGTCCATCGTCATGACTCTCGACTCTTACAGGGTCAGTTCCAAGGGATGGAGTATAATTCAGAGGCTTGGAACCGGTTGGCTCATGAACTCACCAGTGTCACAGGCATACCTCGGACTGGTGAGCAGGTCCGTCACCACCATGCAGACCTGAAGAGACAGAAGCAGGACCTAATGAACCAATGGATCCAGGAGGCCCATCATATGCAAGATGCCCCACTACTGAGAAGGTAGCCATGGAATGCAGTATGTAAGACATGATAATATAGTCTAAATAATGGATATGTATGTCTTAATATCCCTTCATTTACTTCACAGCTGCAGGTGTCCGTGTCGCGAATCAGCAAGCGTATGGAGATAGGCTGCTAAGGCTGTGCCACCAGGCAGGTTAGTAATTATTCTGCATGTATTGTTATATAATATATGTGAGAGAGCATGAAAAAAGTGTTGTAGCCCAATAATACAGCTGTAAAATGCCCTGAATAAATTCTCTGCATGTACTGTTATATAACATAAGTCAGAGCGCCAGAAATAGAGTGTAGTAACCCATAAGTCTGAAATACTATCTCTGCATGTACTGTCATATAAAATAAGTGAGTGAGCCTGAAAAAGAGTGTTGTAACCTATCAATAAAGGTATAATATGTCCTGAATAGGTCTTCCGTATGCACTGTAATATCAAATAAAGGAGAGAGCCTGTAGAAAAGAGTGCTTAATGTAATTAATAAAGGTATAATACTTGGAGTGTGCCTGTGTCACTTACTTTGAAATGTTGTTGTAACCTTTCATTAAATAAATAGTACTGTTGTATTAAGTGCTGTCACCCCACAGTTGTGCAGTCCCATATAAAGTGGATGAAGGAAGTGCCAGTAGCTGTGAAGCACATAACAGTCCTCAACAGTCAGTAAATGGCTGTCATGCATAGGTAAATCTGGCACACGAGTAGCTTGTCAAGGTGTTCCCCAGAAATGTGAGTGTGCTACATGAAATGTAGGGTTCTGTAGAAATTTAACTGAAAATGTCACGTGAACACATCCAGATATGTAGATACATAAATATAAAAATAAAATATAACAATGTAGCAGTAACATCTGCATCTTGGACAGTTAGTATGTCAGATATAGGTCAGGTATATAATGAACTAGCCAAACCCATTACACAATCTAATGCATGTTACCTAGTGTAATAATACATTTAGGAGATATACACCTGCAGTCAATAGGAATGTAGTGTAGAGTAAAAGTACTAATAAGATGTTAATGGAGGTTTCTTTTTACACCCTACTCCATGTGCATAAACAATGCAATTCCACACCTCAATGGGTATGTCTAATCTCAAAACATTTGTTGGGACATATGTCCTATTGTTCTATAAAAATCTACATTTTCTTTGATGCATGTGCCCTGTTCAAACACCACAATCTTGGTGGCCTGTCATTCAATATATGCATGTGTTATGCTTGCTGTTCAACTGTTGTAACTCTGGTGTGTTGGGTTAATGGGAATATTACTGCATGCTGTTGCAACTAATTTGGAATGCTGTTGTTTATGTTGTAATTAAACACACCTGATCACAGAACGTATGGGAAGGCCAGTTCCAGCGGACCCACCTGTCCCTCCTCAGCTGGTGATTGCACCTGGCACCAGCAGGTCTGGTGCCCAGCCTGGGCTACCCTCCTCCGTTGGTCCTGTGCCACCTTTGGGTGGAAGCGCTGCAGGGGATGGGGCTCGGACCGTCCCTGCAAGCGTGGGAGGAAAAGGGCCACCTGTCACCCTCTGAAGGGTCTGGGTTGTGGTGCGTAGGGAGATCCAGCATTTAGTCACTGATCCCCTATGCCAGCTCGAGGCGAGAGTGGCGTGACTCACAGGTGAGCCTGCCCCTCCTACGCAGCCCCCAGCACAGCCACCCTCGGGTCTGTGAAGGTTCAGTGATGACTGCCCATGGGTGAGGATCTCAGTCCCATTGTTACCATCTGTGGGCTCATGGGCTTGCGATTTCCAGATATCCATCCCCGTCAATTGTGTTCACCCACCCCATGTGTCATACTCTGCCCCTGTATGTGTCTTGTTTGTCTTGTCTGTTTACCTCCCCAACCTACCTCCCGAAATATACCTACTTCTTCTACCTCACATTCCACTCTCACCTAAAAAAAAAAAAAAGGGCAATCTGTACCCACAAAAAAATTATGCCCCATACATACCTGCCCATTTCACACACATGTCTGTTGGACATGTAAACTGAATTGGCGGTACAACATACTTTGTTGTCCTCACCCCTCTCTCAGGGGTGGAAGGTTTTAAATTTCATTCCAAATTTGTAACATATGTACAGCTGTTGCTGGTAAAGAAATGGGCAGCTATAGACCTTCCCTACACCCGTCCTGCACATCCCGAGCTAGTTTCCCTACTGTCTTTCCCTCTTTGTGCCCCCCTTTTCACCACTTTCCTATCTCCCCATTTTCTTTTCTTTCAAAGAAATTAGAGTGGGGGGTTAGTGTGAGTAAGCACTTTTAAGCAGTAGTTAGCGGGTTTGAGCGAGTGTGCGTATGTGTGCGCTTAGCTAAGCATCGCTAAGTGTCACGCAAACTCGCGCAAACCCGCTTACAACTGCTTAAAAGTGCCTTAATCACTCTGTATGTCAGGGCCCTTGTTCTGTTCAGCAGCAATATAAAACACCTCTGTCAGTCTCGAACCCCAGGCCTTGGACACACTTGACTGTATGAAGTACCACTAAGCCACAGGAGACATACAATAACTTGGTGCTGAAATAAATATATCATGCAAAACAATGAGTGAATGTAAATGAAAAATAGGAAGGCCATAACACAAAGCCTGTTCTGTGGATCTTTACCAGCAATTGTTGTGGAATTACATTACATGACTGTGATAAGAGAAGCAGTCATTCTAGCAGCAAATAATGTTATTGAGGCACTTTACAATCACCACACAGTATCATAGCAGGGCAAACACTGGCATATCTGATTAGGGCAGAGGTCATACTTCCTGACTGTGAAACATATTTTAGCTGTGTCCCTCTGAATCCCTCTGAAAAGTACTGACGTTTGTCAGAGAGGTGTTGTATTACACAATGAGTAATCACAATAATAACAGTAGACACCGCTTGTACTTCAAAAAAGGAGTACAAATCCATATGCACTGCTTCACTTAAGTCTACACTTACTGTTTCTATTAGTTGGAAGGTGTACCTCACTTTTAACTACCTATCCCTGACTCCAAGAAAATATGTATCTGAGTGTTTCATTTCCCTGGCAGAGGCACAAACACATAGGCATATCTGCTCATCTGCTGTTACACACTATGTAAACAGCTTTGCACGGACTTCCACAAACATACCCTTATGTAGGAGTACAACACAGAAATACCAAAGGATCTAGCCATGTACTTGTAGCAACTGACTGTAACAATGCCATTGTACCAGTGTTGAAAACACCTGTGGGTTGCACAAAGAATAACAGTGGACCCACCTGTCCCTCCTCAGCTGGCGATTGTACCTGGCACCAGCAGGTCTGGTGCCCAGCCCGGGCTATCCTCCTCCGTTGGACCTGTGCCACCTTTGGGTCAGAGAGTCTGGCTACCATCTGGATAGGTTCACAGTTGTGAACTATGCAGACAGACCACCTGCCTTGAAAAACCAACAGGTACTCACCAGTCCATTAAGTCCAGTAAGATAACACTCACACAATAAGACGTAATGCTCTCTGTATGTCTGCATCCCCCCCATATTTTAAATATCCATGTGTTTAGGGTCAACCAAGGATGTAGGTAGGCATACTCAATAGTGGAATTGTCCAGTTTACCTGAGATTCCTGTGCTAATGTCAACAATAAAAAGTACACAAACCCTGCAGTAGTGAGTACATCAATATGCACAGTATAACAGTCCACAAATAGTTCATGTGTCAAAAGAATACTTCTCAATAACTACTTTTGTATGGCAGTCAATTAGATAAGTAGAAAAGAAACTACATACTCACATATATCTTGTGTAAGCATTTGTAGGGGTGAGTTAAACTCTACACTGATAGCTCTGTACTGGAAGTGGCAACAGTCAGGTCTGAGTACAACATGTACATCACTGTCTACACCTCTAGCTTCAGATATAAGAAGTATACCAACCTTCTGACTTAAACAACTGTGTACACAGCAAACAAGCATGGGCCCCATTCTGGAAATCTGAAAGGTCTACGCCTACAAAACTTAGCAATTTATAGCATGGTGTTGCTACGACAGTGAGTACTGCAATTACCACACAGCAGGCTGTATGCATTTACCAAATACTGGGCACCAATTGGAGCAGAGGTCATCACATGCACATGTGCAGATACCTATAAAAGCGGACTGCACTTGCTATCCCCACATGCAATCATTACATTGCACTTGATAAAGCTTCACAGAACTTGTGGATGAGTAAATAGTAGTTATTACTTAATAACGCAAAAGTTTAAATGAGTAAAAATACTCTAGTGAATCAGCCACCAAATAAATTAAGTAAAAAAAGCTTAATTAATAAGAAAGGGAATTAAGTAGAAGCAATCTCTACTTAGGCAACACCAAAAAAAAATAATTGTCAAAAAAAAAAAAAAAAAAAAAAAAACAGACGGACCTGAAAGTGACAAATAGGTATGTGACATAAATGTGATTACCAGCAAGTACTAGATGTTTATGAAGAGTACTGTAAATACTTTGAAACATGCATATGTGGCAGCAGTAGGAATGTATGCACTGATGCCATGCATGACTACTGCCATGGACAAATTAGTGTGTAGCTGTGTGCAGTGGGACATAACTGTGACATATGTAGCTCAGCATTTAATGTCAAACATCCAATCATGTCATCTATGTTCTGTACAGTACTGTGTATAATGGCTGTCTGGGGGAGTAGTGCAAAGCTATATAAACATGGATGTGACAGAGTAACACATGCATGATAGTCATATAATGTGTAGCTTAGCATTGGCAACTGCTGTACTAGGCTAGTATAGTAATGTAGTATTAGCAGCTATAAATACTCCCTGTAATATTACTGCCATGCACACATGTGACAACTGTTCATGTTGTAGCAAGGCCCAACAGGTCATCCGTGAGGTCTACAGATGTACAACAGTGTGTACCTTGAGTGTGTATGGCACACACATATGTAGAGATATTTATGTGTCAGATATATTAGCATCTTAACATGCGCATAGAGCAAGGTACATACTGCAACTGTTTTTGAAGGGTGGACATATATATGTTGGTGAAGGTTGTTATGTGCATATTTTCATGTAGGTTGTAGTGTGTGGCAAACAAGACAGCATTAAGTGATGGTATATGACATGTGGTGTTTAAACGCTGTGGGTATGATTTGCTAAGTTTATAGTCTTCCAGACAGGGAGTCCTGCTAAAGATACATGGCCTGAGAATACCGTCAATGCATTCTGCACAAGACTGTGCAAAATTATTACATAACCGTATCTCTCTCAACCCTTGCATAATTGATATTCCCACCATGAAAGGTGGACTGTATTTGTGCCTACATGTAAATCTATATGTACACCAATGGATGTTTATATGTACGCTCAAGCTCAATGTTGTAAATGTATTGCCATCCCTTTTGTTAAAAACCCTGTACCCATGAACTACCACATAGGTGGTAGTCTGCTCAACACCAAAAGTGTGATAAGAGATCACGGGACACAGGTGGACAGTAGTGTCCCTTTTGATAATCACAGTGCCACACTAGTCATATAAACTGTGTATGGTCCACATGTCATCACAAAAGGTGTGTCATACATGCAATGAGAGTTCAGTGTTCCACTCTACTCATCAGACATAAAACCCCTCATAGAGTACAATGGGCCTTTTGATATGTACCTCAGAAGACATCTACAGCAACTGTAGATGCCAGGCACAAACACCACAGAGAGTATTACCAGACTCAAACAGATGCCCTATGCAGATTGTCTTACAAAACCACAGCTACACTGTGTCGCATACCGCACACCCAGAACCAACCTCTGCCTAACATACAAAACTATGCCAAACCCACAGGTGTTGGACATGCTCCATGTCAACAGATCAAAATCCCTACAAGCTACAAACTGTACTGATCTAAACCTTGTAACGTCAAAAAGCAGAACATGCTGGAGTGGTACATTCTCATCTCAGACACATACCATACCCTGGAATTAACTACCTATCAATAGCAAAGAACGGTCCTCATTAGCAGTCATCATGAATAATCATGATGAGTGGATGTGACATAGGAAATACAACCCGGGAATCACCTCTGTGGCTCTGCATGACAGGGGCACATGAACTTAAATTACATGGGTGTTGAAGGGCAGGGTATCGTATGGCTAGGCTTCTATAGGCCCTACGCCTAATAGCCTATGAGCTACCTATGACCTGATACACACACGCATGTACCTGTTGCATTAATTGCTATGTGAGGTTGACTGAGTGTGATGGTGAATGTGTAGGTGAATGTGTCAACGTTGTGTATATGTGTGATAGCCTAGTAGGTAAATGTTTATATCATGGTATGTGGTGTTCTAGCTCTGATCCCCACAAAAGATATGCATTCTATTGCTAGGTAGCATAAGCAGTATGGTATATGGTGTGACATAGTCCCATGGTGTTGACTGGAGTGTGCCATTGTAGGCTATGGCAGTACATGTATGCTCATTGATTGTTGACACTAGTGAATACAAATCCCGTATAACTGTAGTACTACCTGAAGCTGTAGGCCTAAACAGCACGGTATGGTGTACATCCACATTGCTTTGAAACACTGTTTGGTTTGTTACCTGTAGTCCCCACACATTACATACCTCAGTCATAAGGTTTTGTAAGTGCTGACACACAGTACTGTATGGTACACAGGTAAAGCTCATCTGGGTTGCCCTACCTTTGTGTCTTGTAGGTATGTCTGATGTGTGTGTGGGTATGCCTGTAACATGGCCTGTGTTACAGGATATAAGTGCATATTTAGCAACATGTATAGTGTAGTAAGTACAGCAGTATGCCACCTATATTGATGAATGTGCACATGTGTTACTTAGGGGTTTGCTATCAACAAGTAGTGTGGTGTACTGGTAGTACTGTAACTGTACTTTACAATCATTTCAATGGATGACAAATTTCTGTATGCATTAGCTTCATATATACCTCCTGTGGCTAGGTGGTGCATTGTGTCACATACAGTGTGCCATGTGTTGTTGTATAGTCTTACATACTGGTTTCACTTTGTTGCTGTGCAGAACGTGGTTTAATATATATAATGTGCCAAGCACTTTCAGGCAGTTGTGGGCTGAGCACTGATGTGTGGTATTAAAAGTGTGTATCTACTGACAGCCAATAGGTTGCTATATATGGCATTTCATTGATATCTGTACTTTACAATATTAAGTGTGCCACAAGACTTGCTCACAATAATTGTCTTATTTTCTTCCAGGGATATGTCTCATCACCGCAACCCTGCCTATTCCCCTGAAGAGGAGGAATTAATCATATCCACGTTATTACATCACACCCTGCTGTTCTCCAGAACCAGCCAGGACCAGCATGAGTGCACTGCACTGTAACATAATGTTGTCCATCGGGTTAATGACGTAGGCATGCATAACCGGACTTATGAGCAGGTACGCCATCACTGCAGTGATTTAATCAGACATGTCCGGCAGCATGCCTCTGATGTCCGCAAACAACAGCTTGCCACAGGTGGTGGTGCAGCATTACACCCGCCCCTCACCAGAGTGGAAGAGCTGCTCCTCAGCGTGGTGGCTCCTGGCCAACCACTACAACAAACATGTGTCATCATGTAGGCCGGAGTCACCCAGCAAGTTGACTCCGAGCGTGCAGGTAACATGCCATATCTGCAGACTACTGTTAGCTCAATTGTTAGAACATGCATATGTCAGATGTGTACTGTGTATTTGGAAGATGTGGAGCCTGATGTTGTGCAATACTGATAATTTTGAACATAATCTCTATGCCTCTGACTGTCAACCGTTGTACTACTGTAAAATAGCAAAGTCACAGCAACAATGCCACAGTTGTTGACACTGACAAACTGTCTCATATCCTTGTAGGTCCCTCTGGTGTGGCAGCAAGACAGCAGACCCATGCTGGTGAGTGTTCTACATTTCATATGGCAAATAACATGTGCATGTCATAGGTGGGTTTTAGGCCATTTACACATGTACAGCACCTACACATAATGCATGCTCTGCAAGTTTTATGTGGGACTATGCACATCAAAGTAGCATGAGTGGCTGCCTCAAACACATGCTATACACAGAGCATCCCAAACAATTGTGGTACACTGTAGTGGACATTGTATAGGCAGAGTCAATAAACATGCACACAACATACACCACCTTGTCATACACAGTATGTGTCAATATGATACACATGGCATATGTAGACACCTGCTGTAAGGTCAGACTCCAGTATCCCAAATGTCATCCACACAGCACACATATTATACCTGAGGGGTAGAGGCCTATCATGGGGCATTGCAAAACTCTTCAACAAACAAGACATTCATGTTAGGCAATGCTCCCTATTGAACACCTTACATACCCATGTAACAACTGTCTGTGAAATGGTTAATGTAGCCACAGTGCTGCAGTTCAGGTACAGAAAGATAGTTGCCAGTGTGGCACACATTAGTGGCCTTGAGTGACCACATGATGATGCCTGATGATGGCTCATGGTACTACACTACATCCAGTTACAGTAACTACAGTACAACACATAGCATTCATTGCTATACACCTGACAGTTGTGTGCATCCAGCCATGGTATGTATACCTGTGAGTGATGGTGCACAGGACATTGAAAAGCATTTAATATTTGCACAGCAATGTTGTATCCATGTACACATTGTGTTCCATGGTGAGGCCAATCAATGAACAACACACATGCATCAAACACATGTATACTGATATTAACAAGGTCTCTCTACACTCGCACTGCATGCTGTTGAGCAGCACACATCTTGCATGCTGACATGTGCGATAGGACTCTTTGGCTTGTGATACTGTACTCCACCATCAACCACTAATGGGTATGTTCTAGATTGCTGTTGGTGTGTGGGTGTGTGTGTGTGTGTGTCTACTTTAGTGAGTAGTGTATTTGTGTTCATGTGTGCATGTGTTCATGTGTTCATGTGCTCATGTGTGCATGTGTGCATGGGTTCATGTGTGCATGTGTGCATGTGTGCTAACATCATGTACAGATTGTAAAGTGTGTTTCCTGTCTCCTTCTCACAGGTGCTGAGGTTGTGTTGGTTGAGTGCAGCAGGGAACCTGAAGACACTGCCACAAATAGTGGAGATGATGAAACATGTGTCTGTCGTTGTTCCATCACTCGACAGTACACAGCTTTCCACACCGTCTATGTGCACAATTCATACTACCAATACATCCCTCATCACCAATGGCCTTAGCTGAGGGACAGCATACAGTAGGCATTGACCAGGATAGTGTGGTATCTATGGCACATGCAACCCCTCACAGCAGCCATACCCAGATTCCTGGAATGGTACCACATAGGCGGATGTCCAGGGGTTCTCGTGGGAGCATTGCTGGTCATAATGCCCCTGGCAGACATGCCCCCACAGGTCTTATAACCTCAGGTATGTTCCAGGCTGTAATGCAGGCACAGGCACGTATGGAACGATACACCAGACAGGGACTGAGGGCACAGAGGGCCCATAACACCACTATCAATGACAGTATCCATGACCTTGTGGGTGCAGTGTGTCACTACACTGAGGTCATTGATAGATGTTGGGAGGAGACATTAGATGTCCTCCACAATGTAATGTCCATGTGCCAGGACACTGCAGGATGGCCAAGGCATTGACATGGACGTATGCCAGCAACACCATCGGCTGGCAGTCATCGTGGATGACACACAAGTCACAGCCGCTCCCGTAGTGCAGTACCAGTCCCAGCAATGTTGGAGCAGGGCTGTCAATAGACCATCATAGAAGACCACGTGCACGTGGCTCTGGCCAGTCCCAGCAGGGACATGGGTCCAGTCGACATCCCTCTGCCTCTGATGATAGTACCTATTCTGGCTTAGTACCCAATACTGTCCGCTGCACCCCTGCCAGTCACAGGTACTGTGTCCGAGGCCAGAGATGGTGATCTGTACAGTCTGGCAGGAACAGTCTGTGGCTGTCCCACAACCTCCCGTATATGGCAGTCACATGGTGGAACTGTGTGCATGCAGACACACACACATAATCCAAACACCTAGGGCTAACACACACACACATTACATCAACATTGACCCATGCTGTACTGTTGTCCCACACACACACACACACACACACACACACACACACACACACACACACACACACACACACACATACATGTTGATTGGATGGGTCAATGTCGTGCTCTGGCAAAACAACAACACCCCCTGTGCATATGATGAAACTGTGCCACCTCCTGTCATCTGTAACATTGATGCAGGAACAGGCTAACATGGTGCTGATGCACAGAGTGACTTTATAACAGTGTAGCAATGTTAGCATATTGTCAACAGTACAGTGTAATGATATCCCTGTAGGTATATCTGAGCAGGCATGATGCATTAAAGCTATGATTATCAATGTAGTATTGTTTACAACAGTGTAAATTCCAAAAATGTATTGTCCACCCATGTGCCACTTGGCTGATGTGTATAGTTTTGGCAGCATGTGTTGGTGAGTGGACAGTATGTGTGTGATGTGTGCAGTACAGATATGCAGGTGTACATTTGTGACCACGGTGGAGGTGCACTGTCTGCATGCACATGCATAGTGGACACATGGGAAGGGTTACATGCCCTGTATTACACAGTGTCAAGACTTCATTGTTTCTATTGGTGTCCAGTATGCATTTTAATACACATATGTTTTAACTTGGGTACACATGTTTGTATGACATGGTTTGACACTATGCTGTGGGTGATACTGTTACTATCTGTCATTGGTTTGCATTCTGGTAGTGTACACAATATCAACAGCCTGACTATAACCAATCATTAGATGATGTCTTGACAACTGACACACAGATGTAGGTAACTCAGTAGCATTTGGATCCGTCTGGTACTATACTATACCAGTAACCAGTGGTATTGACCGCAACCCATTCCTGGGACCACTCCTATTTGGCATATAGCCCTCTTAGGTACAAGCAAACACACTAGGGATATGTCCGTCCACATCTGGAAATGCATACAGTGGCCTACAATGCATTATCCGGATGAGACACTTATCCTCCACAAGGGTATCATACAGACAGATACCTGTTGCCCAACCCATGCTGTAAAGCTGTAAGCCAAATATAGCATAGTCATCCACATTTATTGAACATTTTATCCCGACAGTACCACATAGGTAGTAGCTCCAAACATGCAGAACAGGTACCGATGTGTACATACGACCAAGTGTTATGTCATCTGTCCTTTGGTATTCACATTTCCATAGGTATTCTGAAGTCCCCCGGTGTATCACATAACCAATAAGGGGTCTGTATGCATATCTACAAAGTTGTGGTACACCTATAATGAATGTCCATTATTGACAGACTTTGTTGTGTTTGAACATGTCTGAAATATACCCATGGCATGAACCCTCACTCACACTATTCTATAGAAACTGTCATGGGTGTGTGTGACACAGATGACCTAGGCCACAGATCACTGCAGTGGCTGGCCTTGTCACAAACAGACATATGTGACCGAAGGTCTGAGAAGCAGCAGCACAATCTGTCATAGGTAACAGATGTATTCATGTAGAAAGCAGGCTTCACACCTTTGAACTAATTGAGGTGACATGTACATATATGTATTTGCCACACAGATACCTGAAATGTGCAATGCACATACTGGTGTTATACTGATATGTCATACAGTAGTAAAAGCTAAACACGCAACACATTGACCAACAATGTCACACACTCACTCAGCAATTGCAGGATTCAAACCCCTATCTAACTATGTTATGATACTAGAGAGATACGCATTAGCACAACACACTATATGCTTGACTGGGAGTTTTTATTTCCACTGCTATATTTGTAGGACACTGACATCATCAGACTTGCCAAACAGGAATATAACACTTTTAAGGTGTTTGTCTAGTCTCCAAAAAGGGCAATACTCTCAAAGGAATTCACACAGAAACATACACACATCCCCACTCATTAATTGCAGGATTCAAATCCCTACCGAACTATGTTATGATACTGGAGAGATATGCATTAACATGGTGCGCTATATGCTTTACTGGGAGTTTTCATTTCCACTGCTATATTTGTAGGATGCCAACATCATCAGACTTGCCAAACAGGAATGTAACACTTTTAAGATGTTTGCCTAGTCTCCAAAAAGGGGAATACACACCCCCCCCCCACACACACACACACTCAGCAACTGCAGGATTCAAACCCCTACCTAACTATGTTATGATACTGGAGAGATACACATTAACGCAATGCGCTATATACTTTACTGGGAGATTTTATTTCCAGTGCTATACTTGTGGGATGCTGACATCATCAGACTAGACATGGTACTGTGTGTGCACTTAGTTTTATGCAATCCCAGGACTGAGACATGGGGGACAGCAGGTGTTACCAGCTTGAACAGGGCTCCACAATTCCTACCTTGTGTGATATATTTGTGGCACAGTTGCCAATCCATCCAATGACAATACATATTTATGCACAAGTTGTTGATTTTGTGGATATGACATGTGTCTGGGATGTTGGGAAAGGCCAATTCAAAGTGTATGTGGGACGTGTGTAGCTCATTTCATTGATGTATGTCTTGGGTGGCTGCCTTGCAAGCAGTCTAGCAGGTTTGGGAAACATGATCTGCACATGAACAGTCCGAAGTTGGTAGGGTTGTGTGTTTATAGGCTTCCAATAGCTCTGTTTCTGACTTCAATCATGATGGACTCCATGGCCTTGCAGATCAGACTTCATTGGCTTATAAGACTATAGTTCCCATGGTCTGTTGTGCACCAACACTTGTGTAGTGTGCCATATGTTGCTGTAACCCATTTAACAGTTTCATATCCTGTAGAGAGGGTGAGGCTCAACAGACTGTTCAGGTGCAGGGTCTATTTGTTCTGCAGTTCACTTATGACACATATAGGGGCACATTGTAATCCAATTGATGCCATGTTTTCAGCTTTGGAAGGAGCTGTTTACCCATTCTACATGTGATATCTCCTGGTATGATGAGTGGGCCTTTTGTCAGTGGGAGGTGGGTATGTATGTATGCATGTATGTATGTATGGGCCTGTCTGTCAGGATGTTGGCATTGTCAGTCATTTACAGTTGGCCCTGACTCAGGACATATATGAGTGTACATTGTTATTAATGACATAGCTGAAGGAAGTGTCATGGTTCTGTATGGACTCCTTAGCAGATAATCTTTCCATGACCTGGATTGGATAGTGTTTGGAGTGCACATTGTATATTGATGATACTGATTTTGGGTCTTTTTTTTCTTTGCTTTTCAACTTTCTATGACCAACCTAAGTATCTGTAGTACATATTTGATTATGACAGGGTTCCAATATATTATATATGTGTCTGTTGTCATATCACTGTGTGCACAAGTCAGGATTGGTGAATTGTGAGTGGTTCCTGGATTAACACATGCAACTGCCTGATATGTGTGGCCCACTGCTGTACTCAGACATGGCCTAAGTGTGTGAGCATGCCCAATTTGGACTTTCAGTATGTTGTTGGCTGACATTTGCCTCATTTATTTAAGTGTGTGAGCATGCCCAGTGTGAACCTTCAGTATGTTGCTGTGTGAAGTCCACTACATTTGTTGACGTGTGTGAACACGCCCAATATTAACATTTATACTATATGTGTGTTGTAAATCGAGTTGTATTTTTACTGCAGGGCTCACCTTCGTGTCATAACTCTACAGGGATTATGCTGTGCCTGCGGGGTTTCCAGGAGACACTTTGCATAGACTTATCAACATTTCTTCATACAGGCTGACCAGCTAAATACTATCATGGTTTAGTGGTTCAGTACTGTGACTATAGTGCACTGTATCCTGGGTTCAAGGACTGTCACTGCTTCATATTTTCATACTGGGCAGACCAGACTGCCTAAGGAACAGTAAAGCAAATATGACCATGTTTACTTGCTTTTGCCCAACTTTGACCAAACCTGCACAACATTGCTCAACGTTAACCAACATTAATGAATGCTGGCCAATATTGCTCAATGTTGCCCAAAGTTGTGCTACTTAGTGTGTGCAATTTTGTTTAGATATACTAAATAGTGGTTAAAGCTGTTTAGCACTGCTTTATATTGCTTATAACATGCCAATCATGCCTTAGGGGGTGTTGCAGGGCTGCCTATGTCGGATGCACATATTACACTCCCTATACATGTTTGACAACAGGTAGTGTCAAGTTAGGCATCCCTTTTACTATATGTGCAAGTCGGAGAGAGGTAGGAATTTCCAGGGTTCCTACTGAGCCAGTGTATATGCTATGCGTTGCCTCTTTGCCATGGCCAAAGCATACTGGGCATGCCTCCTTCTGCCTACTGGGGCAGGCTCAGGTTGTTCCTCCTCTGAGTCATGCTCTGCTGTGATGGCCTTGGCAATGGTGGGGGGCTGTTTGGCCTGGCCCTATGCTGCTCCTGCTGCAGCTGTTTTCGCAGGATCATATTATGCAGCATAGCACATACCATGACTATTTGGGTACATGTAGTTGGTGAGTACTGTAAGGCTCCACCAGATGTGTCCAGGCACCGGAAACATGACTTGAGCAACCCAAACACATGCTCGATTATATTTCGTGTTTGTGTGTGTGCCTCATTATGGCGTTCCTGATTAGGTGTGTGTGCATTTCTGATGGGTGTCATCAGCATGGCTCCAGTGCATATCCAGCATCCCCCACTAGGTGACCATGAGGGATGTCCCCATTGGCAAATGTCTGGTACAGCTGTGTCAGATGCCAGATATGGAAATCATGGTAGCTTCCAGGGCAGCCAGCACACACATTCATTATTATGCCCTGGGCATCACACATGACCTGGCAGTTGATGGAGGGGAAACCCTTGCAGTTAAAGTAGACCCTACCCCGCTCACCAGCTGGTGCTTTGATGCGTATGTGCGTGCAGTCTATTGCACCCACTACCTCAGGGTATTCAGTTATTTGCTGGAAAAGATGCATATTGTTGGCCATTACCTCATGGGAATTGGGGAAATATACATGATAACCGACGTGCTGACATGGCATTCAGGAACTGGTGAAGTACCCTGGATGCTGATGCCTGTGAAATCCCCATCATATCACCAGTTGGTCTCTGGAAGGTACCTGTTGCTAGTATTCTTAGGCCAACAAATACCTTGGTTTCCACTGGATTGGGTTCCCCTCTGTTGGTTCTGTGTGTGAGGCGTGGCCTGCACAGCTCAACAATTTGCTGCATGAGGTCTCTGTCCACTCTATAGCGCTCCACTATCTCCACCTCATGTAGCCCCTGGTAGGTTACCCTGGGCCTGTACACTCTTCTCTGTCTCCTCACTGTGGATTGCTCAGCAGCATTCGCATTGTCACCACCCTCAACATGTTGCATATGTTGCCTTATAACAGCAATGGCAGCCCCTAACATTTCTTTGTCTCAGTAAAGCTTTTTCAGTTTTCACTTCTATTAGCTTACTGCAGTGTTGCAGTGTCTCTGAGGAAAAACATAGTGGAAAGTTGTTTACAGAGTTTTAAGTGCTGGGCTGGGCTGGGCTAGTGTACTGTCTGTGTAATTGGCTGATTCTGATTTGTTTCACCTGCTAGCTCTGCTACTTCTCCTTGGTTAACTTTCTACTATTTGTTGTGCTTCCTTTTCCCTTTCTGTTTCCACAGGGGGCAGCGCCGTGCAAACAACCGCAAACATGCGTACACAAGCTCACACGCGCGCACACATACTTACATGGCCTAACACTTGCTCACTCTGGCTTAAATGCATGCACACAGGCGCAAACGCGCTTACACAGGTTTCAAAAACCTTACACTTGCTTACTCTGGCTTAAACGTGCGCACACAGGCTTACTCAGTTTTACAGGCGTGCACATGCATGCATAAATGTTGCAGGCACTTCTACAAGAAACTTTAGTGTTGTCCACGGTATACACCTTCAATTTCTTGCCTTTAGATAGGATACCTGTTGACACACCTCTTCCAGTGATGGGTAACTGACAGAAAACACATGCCACTCTGCTCCAATGAGCTTACATTCTTTCATACATACCCCCCTCATGATGTCACCTATCTTCTACTCTGATACTCCCCTTATCCTACTCTTACACTCCACGGACTTTGCTCATATGCCATGTGAAATTGGGATTCACTATCCTTACCCTCATTTGCATAGGATTGCCTACTAATGCTTGGTTACATCTCTTAGACTGAGCTTCCCCCTTAGCAACCTCTACTCAGTCGCCATGTTGTCTTCAGCCTGCCATTCACTTGCATGGCAGATGTATATTTATAATATCATGCCCATTTTTGGCTTTTATTTATTTATTTATTTTTTTTGATTTTTACAGCGCAGCACTTTTGCGCGACGCTGCGCTATGCTTAAACTTTGGAAATTGGGGTAAAAAAATTATTAATTTTATTTTTTGCAACAGGTAGAATTGCCAATGGCTGTATATTTTGCCATTGGCATGCTTCCTCAACTGGATGCATCCTTTATTTGGAGCTGTCACAGCTCCGTTTTGCTATTTGCGGAACGGTACTCAGTTGACAACCGCGTACATTTCTGCAAATTACTCGGACAGGTTAGGGTTTCCTGGATCACAAATTTACCTCATTTGCATAACTTTCAGCAGCAAATGAGGTAATTTGCATATCCTAGCCCTGTCCATGTAGGAGGAGTTTTAGGAGCTCTCTTGCACGCCCCTGCCGGCTGTTCCTGGATCGCTCGGCAGACATGTTGGCTGCATGGAGTCTTACTCTACTCTTAGACTCCATGCAAGCCTCGTGAATCCGGCCCAATGCTTTGCGAGTGTTCTTTAGAATGCAAACAATAAATGAGAGGCATTTTAATGATAATTATGTTGAAAACAAAATCTGAGATCAATTTGGTGAAATTTCACTTTGAGATGCAAAAAAAATGTGTCTGTGGTAAAATAGTACACACTGAATAAATCTAGGGCCATATTTTAATGATTTTCTTTTGTTGCACTTTTATTATGATTTCAAATGTGAAAGTCACCCCAAAGTAAGCCCTCCTGTATGGCTCAAAAGACCCTCTTTAAATAAGACATGCATGTTTCTGCATGCATTCCCACATCCAGTTCACACAGGTAAGTGCAATACTGCCAGCATTTTTACATGACAATTATCTCTAATAATGGAATGATGACAGCTGATGCCAAACATGAGACCCTCATTAATTTGTCTATACAGCTAGGATGATATGCACACCAGATAATGCATGCCATCATGTTGCTCTTAAGGATTAGGCATTCTTTCATCTGTGCTATTTTTCCCTTGGAGCATCAGAATGATGAGGAGAGTAACACTTTACAGTCATGCTGCTAATAAGTATTTTTTTTTCATTTAAAAGCTTCTGAAGAAAAGCAGTATAACTGAGGAAAGATCCAGATGAGGTGGATGTTAATCTCACTGGAGAACTAAAGCACTTCCATACATGTATCAAGTGAAACCATTCAGGAAAAAGCCATCTGTGCCACCAACATTTGTATCAGGTCCTCTTCCAAAACAACATTTAGCATTTCCTAACACTGAAGCAATACTAAAGCCTAACAAACTGCTCAGGGCGAAAGACAATTTTCATGTCTAAAGAGAATTAAAATGAACTGTAAGCAACAACGACATAAGCCAAGCCCATCTACAGTTAGCATTATGTGCATAGAAAGAGATAAACTATGTAGCTCATCTTTTCAAGATGCAATTCATGAATTTTCATTTAAAAAAGCAAGAAAGAAACTATAAACTGCTATATTTTATCAATGTTATTTATTACTGATTGCAAATGACATTTCATTTTGTGACAACTACAATTTTACATCAGTATTTTACTTTTAGTCATCAAACACATTCAGTCACTGGAAATGATTAGCTGTACTATTTTCCTATTAATAAATGTTTTGAAATTGAATAAAGCATAGCATATTTTCAAAGCTCTAATGAAGCAAGCCTTCACCTCTCCCATATATTTGTTATGCATCTTGGTGGCATTGTTGCTAACTTCACTTGTTACATAACCTTGTTCACAATCAGCACTTGCCAAATAGGGCCCCTCCAGCTTTCTGTAGATTAGGACTCACCATGTTTAGATCTGGTGCTGAGGAAAACAAAACAAGTTTGTCTTCAGAGTGGCTTTTAGAAAACCAAAGTGAATACTGAATTCGCAGGCAGTACAAGGTGTTAAAGTAAACACACACACACACACACACACACACACACACACACACACACACACACACACACACACACACACACACACACACACACCCCTATAGATATCTTGTCTTAACAATATGTAGAGTGCTCACCTGACAATGACCTTATGCATAAGTCCCTGTGAACAGCCTCCCATGAACAACTTGTCTCTAGCTCAGAACTGTGATTCTCCATAAAGTTCTCCGACTCATGTATCTGTTCTACACAGCTCTCACTTCACCAGTGTCTCCTCCTGCCTGTCACCTCTACTTTCCTTTAACATACAGCTATAGCACTGCTTTCACCTTTTGTAACTTAAAGTTGCATTCACACTTTAATGTTCTCCTTTCTCTACTCTTCCATCACATAATTGCCTTCCTTCTCTATTTGTCTTATAGAACCCTTCCCTTTTGTTTCTATTTGCATTCACTGTTTTCTAATCTACCACCTACTCTATCCACATTTCTCTTACCTCTTCTAAAGTATTCCTTATAATCAATATCTATTTCTATCTACATTCCTCATACCGTCTATTGCCTATTCCTCCTAATTTATATACTTCTATACCTTCTCTTTTCTCTACCTAACATTAAGACAGTTTACTACATCCACCGATACCTCATAATTTCCTTACCAGTTAGATAAGAATTTTACAGGTTCATATGTGCATTCTAGGCTAATGACCACTGGGGCCTTTGTAAGCCTATAATATAATAATAAGAGCATCAGCAAAGCACAGGTTGATACGACAATTCCAATACAGAAAAAAAACAGCAACATACTACATAAATTTAATGAAAAACAGGCAAAACTTTCAGTTTCACAGAAAACCCTTCATCAGTGCAAGATAAAAACATACAATTAAGCCACACTTAAATATACAACCATATTAAGCACAGTCGATAAAAATAATCACGTGATTAACAATAATACAGCTTTTTTAAAGAAAGATTAAAATTCACTCTAAGTGCATTTTTCCTTTAAAAAACATCTATAATTACCATCCAATTCCAACAATTATAGAATTATAGATTTAATATTTGTTTAAAATATGCACATACATATCTATCTATCTATCTATCTATCTATCTATAGATTAATTTCTTAATTTCGAAAGACCAAAATCCCGAGGGTCAGAATATTGAATTCAGAACCTCGAGATCTTGGAATCTCGAAATTAAGAACCCCCCTCCCAAAAAGGAGTCAACACATCTCAAAACATGTTTTTGCAGGGGACAAGCCTCCCTGCACCCCCCCACTACTTAAATATACCAACTCCGAGATCGCACTACAGCTAGGAAAATGGAAATCTCCCATTCCATGCTGTATGCCGATCTCTGTTCAGGGTTTCAAAGTTTTAAAACTTCAATCATATAGTCTTCGATCATATGAATTTCAAAGTTTTAAGCTTTGAAATTTTGTAGGAAACCCATATATATATATATATATATATATATATATATATCAAAAGTTAAATGTATTATATATATATATATATATATATATATATATATATATATATATATAAATAAATGTTAAATGCATTTGCTTCTCTTTTAAAACAGGTTTAAGGGTAACCATTTGATTGATACCAAACAAAAAGGCAAATACTTCCAACCACTGCTGACGGTATCGAAGACAAGTAAAAGTCAATAATGAAGAGAAAGAACTTTGATGTACCACCACGGCAATCCAATCTCTTTAAAAATCAAAACTCCTTAGAATTCAAATAAACAATTTAGTTTCAGGTAAACAATTTAATAAAACAAAACATAAACTAAATATAAAAGTAGTAAAATAAAATCTGATAAGTTCTTTCGGCTATTCAGGCTTCTTCAGATCATAAAACATGTCTCTGCTGATAATACTTTTAAAGGATACACCAACCAATCATTTCTCTGCCTCTGGCATCCCCCTTGGATTAACAACCAATGGCTATGCTGATAGTGCTGGTTCTCCATAGGAGACGATGTAAAACTAACAGCCAAACAGATAGTCAGAATTCACCCAAATCACTTCTCTTCTTCTCCACACACCTCTTTTTACCAAAACCAATGGCAATCATTAAACAAGTTAACTGTCCATTGGATAAAATATATACCATCTACCAACCATATAATCAGGATACAGGCAAGCCTCTTATTTGTGTCCAATAATATTCCTTCTGGCTTTTAGTATGGGTTCCAATGGGACAACACTATTTAAGCCAGGGCAATGATGTGCTTGCATATTAACTATCCAGTTAACTTCATGTAATTCCATGCAATTGCTTACATCTCCTGCTCTATTAGTTGGAGCCACCACTTCTGAAACTTTAAACTTGAAATTATGTGAAAGATTGTCAATAATATGTGCTGCCAATGCATTGTTTACTTCCTTATGGTGCATGTCCCTAAGATGTCTCAAAATCTGGTCCTTAAATCTTTGGTCAATTTTGCCCATACAGAAAGCATCACATTGGCAGCATACCGATTAGTAAACTAAATGTTGCCTAAAAGTGCCTTTTCTTTCAGACCATACATTGTGAAGAAAACCATCTTTGTTACATAGAAATCTCTTAATATTTTTCTTGTTTTTAAAAAGGAAGCAAGGAGTGTCACCTATGACTTTTCTGACTTTGTCATCAATGGTTAGAACAGGCCAAAATCTCCTGATGATATCATGGACCTGTATATTATCATTACTATATCTTAATGTACATTTAATTTGCGGGTCACTATTCCTATTAGCGGGATCAGCCATTTGAGGAAGTGCCTCTTGGGATGAAAAAGAGGGTCTACCTTTTCTTCTCCTGAACTCTTTAGAGATGTCTTTCATAATTAAATTACAATCTTTGTAGCCTCTAGCTTTTAGGTTGTTAAAGAAATTTATCCACTCTACCTCAAAGTCTTCTTCCTTGGTGCACAGTCTGGAGGCACGTAGTGCATGGTTCTCATAAATATTGTTGAAAATATATTTTGGATGTATGCTTTTTCTGTGTAAATAGTGATTGTTCCAAGTCGACTTCCTAAAGATATTAGTACTTATTCCTTTTGTTGGATGTAGGTGGACCTTAACATCTAGAAAATCAATCTTTGCAGTTGAAAATTTTACTTTAAACTCTAAAAAGTCAGTTTTTTGATTAATATAATTAACAAAGAAGCCATCGACACTGCCCTTCCACAGAATAAATATGTCGTCAACAAAACGACCATAGTAAAGGAGATGACCGTTTCATGGATTAGCATCACTTAGGATTTCCACACTTTCCCATTGGGCCAATACCAAATTTGAGTAGCTATTTGCGCATGGGGTGCACATAGCCACACCCAATGTCTGTAAATAGAAATCTTCACCATATACAAAGATGTTATTCTCTAATACCAGTTCCAATAAGGAGCATAATAGACTAGGGTTAACCCTATTCCGTGTCAAGAGGGTTTCTATGTTGTGCAAGCCAAACTCATTAGGTATTACAGTAAAAAGGCTTGTGATGTCCATGGTTACCAAAATAACATCTTCAAAGCTGGTCAGTTGGTTAGTTTTGAGATATAGATCCTTTAGAAAGCTTCCAGTATCTTTAAAAACGTGTCTACATTGGACAAAACTTTTTTCAATTCATTTTCTATGTATATAGATAGTGACTCTGTGATCCAATCTCTCCCAGCTACAATAGGGCATAGTGGAGGATCTGTCTGATCCTTATGGATTTTGGGTAGACCACTTATGCCGGGAATCATGGGGTGAGGGCAATCAAAAAATTCCTATAGCTCTTTGTTTATACATTGTTCCATGAGCAAATCGTATATCTCATGGCGTAAGGCATTAATATTTGAATCCACTTGGCATTTATTCAACCTGATGTAAGTGCGCTCATCCTCTAACATTTTCAGCATTTTTGCCCTATACCAATCTGTATCCATAACCACTATACAACCACCTTTATCCACTGGTTTGGTGACTAAGCTATCAGTTGATCTCAACTGCTGAAGTGCTTCTTTTTCTTTAAAAGTAATGTTATGAAAGCTTCCATGATTAGGGTATGTTCTCATCTTACTAACTTCATCCTCACATAATTTTAAAAAAAGTTCAACTGCTGCGGGGTTGACTGGTGTAAAGTTGCTAAGTTTCTTAAAATGATTTCTTTCATGTGGATTATCCCCTTCAAAAATACATTTCTATGAAATATTCCTACAAAAGAGTCTAATATCTGTCATAAATTCATTTAAATCTGAAGACAGAGCAGGGGTAAAACTTAAGCCATGTTCCAATAAAGAAACCTGTTCATGACTCAAGATAGTGCTTGACAAATTGACTACCAGTCCCATATTAGCTGTAGTTATATTGTCATCTTTTTGCACTTGCATTCTTGGCTCTGTGCATGAGGATTTCTGTAAAAAGAATGTTTTTCAAAAACCGGCAGGGGCCAATTAACTGATGCATAAACTGTTCCTTCTTTCGGTCTAGTCACCATATCCATATTAATGCTGGCTTCATGATGCTGTGCACTAAGCCCTGAAGTTATACAGCTAGTTCCAGCTTCATTTAAATCAGTAAGAGTTGTGCTGTCAGTAGAGGGAGCTGTTTCAATAGGTGAGGCATGTGTGTTTACTAAAGAAAGAGTATGTATCTGTGTTTCAACTTGCCCAAGTTCTACATCATGTTTATTAGTGTGATTTTTAGAGGTAGATATCTCATGGCAAGATTTACTTCGGCCTCTGTTGTTTCTTGCTGCTCCTTCATTTTCCTCTCTAGGCCATTCAAAGATATGGCCATTCTTAAAATCTTGATAATCACGAGCCAATTTTTTAATCTTAACTTGTCTTAACTTGTTATCATATGTTTGTAAATTGTCTTGCAATAGTTCTAACTTTTGTAGGTGCCTATCCTGCAAATTCATATCTTCCAAAGTTACTTGCTTGGTAGCAATGAGTGTCGCTATATTCTCCTCTTCGGGTCTAAAAATATTCTACCAGTAGATTCATGTATTTTTGACTGGTTTTCAAATTGATTGCCTGCCATCTGGCAAGCAGATCTGGGTAGGTGTTTCCATAGCTTGGGAGGCATTTAACAAGCATTCCTCTCGGTACTAACTTCTGATGAATACAAGCTTCCAAATGGAAATGTTGCCATTGCAGCCATTTAAGTCTATAGGCAGCATTTTCAACTTCACGAAAAATACTTAAAAAGTCAGTGTCATCAGTCGGCAATACTTGAGAATTAGCTTCTTCATTTCCTAAATTCAGTTGTGTAAGAGGGTTAACCAAATCACTGGCTAGGCTAGATAAGGAATAGTTCTTCACTTACTCTTTGCTAATTTGTTGTGTTTTGGCCATGTGCATTGGATGGAAGAAAAACAGACAGAAGACAAAAAGGCAAATACTTCCAACCACCGCTGGCGGTATCGAAGACAAGTAAAAGTCAATAATGAAGAGAAAGAACTTCGATGTATCACCACGGCAATCCAATCTCTTTAGAAATCAAAACTCCTTAGAATTCAAATAAACAATTTAGTTTCAGGTTAACAATTTAATAAAACAAAACATAAACTAAATATAAAAGTAGTAAAATAAAATCCGATAAGTGCTTTCGGGTATTCAGCCTTCTTCTGATCGTAAAATATGTCTCCACTGATAATACTTTTAAAGGATACACCAACCAATCATTTCTCTGCCTCTGGCATCCCCCTTGAATTAACAACCAATGGCTATGTTGATAGTGCTGGTTCTCCATAGGAAGCGATGTAAAACTAATAGCCAAACAGTGATGACTGGATGTACAAAAGTATTGACACTATCTATGTATGCACAAGCCTTGCATCTAAAGCACTTAAAAGTGCCTTTTCTTTCAGACCATGCATTGTGAAGAAAACCATCTTTGTTACATAGGAGTCACTTAATGTTTTTCTTATTTTTAAAAAGGAAGCAAGGAGTGTCACCTATGGCTTTTCTGATTAATGCTTTACGCCATGAGATATACGATTTGCTCATGGAACAACGTATAACCAAAGCGCTATATGATTTTTTTTTTGATTGCCCTCAACCCATGATTCCCAGCATAAGTGGTCTACCCAAAATCCATAAGGATCAGACAGATCCTCCACTATGCCCTATTGTAGCTGGGAGAGATTGGATCACTGAGTCACTATCTATATACATAGAAAATGAATTGAAAAACGTTTTGTCCAATGTAGACACGGTTTTGAAAGATACCAGAAGCTTTCTAAAGAATCTATATCTCAAAACTAACTAATTGACCAGCTTTGAAGGTGTTATTTTGGCAACCATGGACATCACAAGCCTTTTCACTGTAATACCTAATGAGTTTGGCTTGCACGCCATAGAAACACTCTTGACACAGAATAGGGTTAACCCTAGTCTCTTATGCTCCTTATTGGAACTGGTATTAGAGAATAACATCTTTGTATATGGTGAAGATTTCTATTTGCAGACATGGGGTGTGGATAATGGGCTCCCCATGCACAAATAGCTACTCAAATTTGGTATTGGCCCAATGGGAAAGTGTGAAAATCCTAAGTGATGCTAATCCATGGAACGGTCATCTCCTTTACTATGGTCGTTTTGTTGGCGACATATTTATTCTGTAGAAGGGCAGTGTCGATGAGCTGACCTTCTTTGTTAATTATATTAATCAAAATACTGACTTTTTAGAGTTTAAAGTAAAATTTTCAACTGCAGAGACTGATTTTCTAGATGTTAAGGTCCACCTATATCCAACAAAAGGAATAAGTACTAATGTCTTTAGGAAGTTGACTTGGAACAATCACTATTTACATAGGCAAAGCATGCATCCAAAATATATTTTCAACAATATTTATGAGAACTAAGTACTATGTGCCTCCAGACTATGCACTGAGGAAGAAGACTTTGAAGTAGAGCAGATAAATCTCTTTAACAAACTAAAAGCTAGAGGCAACAAAGATGGTAATTAAATTATGAAAGGCAACTCTAAAGAGTTCAGGAGAAGAAAAGGTAGACTCTATTTTTCATCCCAGGAGGCACTTCCTCAAATGGCTGATCCCGCTAATAGGAATAGTGGCCTGCGAATTAAATGTACATTAACATATAGTAATGATAATATACAGGTCCATGATGTCATCAGGAGATTTTGGCCTGTTCTAACCACTGATGACAAAGTCAGAAAAGCCATAGGTGACACTCCTTTTTAAAAACCAGAAAAATATTAAGAGACTCCTATGTAACAAAGATAGTTTTCTTCACAATGCACGGTCTGAAAGAAAAGACACTTTTAAGTGCTTTAGATGCAAGGCTTGTGCGTACATAGATAGTGTCAATACTTTTGTGCATCCAATCACCAAAAAGACATACACTTTCAATTTGTATGCGAATTGCAGTACGCAACATTTAGTTTACTTAGTGGTATGCTGCCAATGCGATGCTTTCTGTATTGGCAAAATGGACCAAAGATTTAAGGACCGGATTTTGAGACATCTTAGGGACATGCACCATAAGAAAGTAAACAATGCATTGGCAGCACATATTATTGACAATCCTTCACATAATTTCAAGTTTAAAGTTTCAGAAGTAGTGGCTCCAACTAATAGAGCAGGAGATGTAAGCAATCGCATGGAATTACATGAAGTTCACTGGATAGTTAATATGCAAGCGCATCATTGCCCTGGCTTAAATAGTGTTGTCCCATTGAAACCCATTCTAAAAGCCAAAAGGAATATTATTGGACACAAATAAGAGGCTTGCCTGTATCCTGATTATATGGTTGGTAGATGGTATATATTTTATCCAATGGAGAGTTAACTTGTTTAATAATT
The DNA here is from genome assembly GCF_019279795.1 of Protopterus annectens. Taxonomy (NCBI): domain Eukaryota; kingdom Metazoa; phylum Chordata; order Ceratodontiformes; family Protopteridae; genus Protopterus; species Protopterus annectens. The sequence continues at coordinate 1,031,028,469 of NC_056746.1, read as the reverse complement.
GCCATTGGTTTTGGTAAAAAGAGGTGTGTGGAGAAGAAGAGAAGTGATTGGGGTGAATTCCGACTACCTGTTTGTCTATTAGTTTTACACTGTCTCCTATGGAGAACCAGCACTATCAACATAGCCATTGGTTGTTAATCCAAGGGGGATGCCAGAGGCAGAGAAATGATTGGTTGGTGTATCCTTTAAAAGTATTATCAGCAGAGACATGTTTTACGATCTGAAGAAGGCTGAATAGCTGAAAGCACTTATCAGATTTTATTTTACTACTTTTATATTTAGTTTATGTTTTGTTTTATTAAATTGTTTACCTGAAACTAAATTGTTTATTTGAATTCTAAGGAGTTTTGATTTCTAAAGAGATTGGATTGCCGTGGTGGTACATCGAAGTTCTTTCTCTTCACATTTGATTGATACCAGGGGGACATTCTGCCTGCAACTGTAAAAATCCATTCATATTCTTTAAGTTCAAGTTTGTTATTTAAATCACCTCCCATTATATTCTTATGAATGATAGTTATTACTCTAAAAATAAACATATGCTTCGAACTATTTCAGAGACATGTTTGGGAAGTGCATTCATTATACTTTCCCTTCTAATATCTTCTCTATGTTCTATTATCCTGTCTTTGCATGTTGCCAAGTAAACTATATTATATGAGTTACAGGTTGCAGAACATTTAAATGTGTAAATCTTATTAGTATTGGGGTGTAAGGGTAACATACTTTGTTATCCTACTACTTAGCAGATGCAGTAATGGTGTGAGGCAAAAGAAGGGTACTTTTCCCTGCCAGAACTGCAATTGCTGTACTCGTATTAATAGTGATTGTAACTTTATACACCTTCTGCTAATATGACTTCTTATCCTTCAGAAAATGTATGCTAACACAAACCCTGCTATTCTAGCCACTTTTTTTAAGTTTATAAGAGCAGTATATAACATCTCTTCCTATTTTTGTAACTTTGTTCCCCCCTTTATAATTAAGATTTCTCCAAATTTCTTGCACTGAGAGGTTAAGAAATATGACCCCCCCAACTAGCTCTTCCACCGAGGAGCAAAAAAAAAAAAAAAAACATTTTACGGGAATAGTGATTGGGTTATTACAGTTACATGCACCCCCCCCCCCCCCCAGCTAGCTCTTCCACTGAAGAGCAAAAAAAAAAATCTTCCCTGTAATAATCTGATCAGGTTATTTATTACAGTTATTACAGTCACACATTTGCATCCATGACTCTCTACAGCTAGCTTTTTCATTGGAGACCAAAACATGTTTTTCTTTTATACTGCTGCAAATTCTACAAATGTGAGATAAAAAAGATGCTTTTTCTTTTAAATTGTTACAAACTGCTTGCTACAAATGTAGCAAATAGTTGCTGGCTGCAGTTTAGACCACACAGGGAGTGCTGCATTGCTCAAGTTTGACCCCAAATGCAATACTGGCTTTTAAAAGCTGGTATTGCACTAAAGAAAGAGAGATCATTTGTTCATGATGATGGACTGCCAATCACACCTCTCCCCAACCCTTTGTAGCTGGGGCAATTGCTCCTCTTGGACCATCCTAGATATGCTCCTGCCCAAATGTATCCCTCAAATTATTGCACCTTAGAGATTATTTTTAGTAGGTGTATTTTAGGGCATGATTTAATGTCTGCCTCTGTCCATCAGAGATATGGGTGTCAGACCAGAGGTGAATTTTCAATTTCCCATCCACTGGTCCAGGTTGCACTTGAAAAGCATTAGAAAAGGGCTCTGCTTCACACGGATGGTAAGCCTATTCCAGAGAATTGGGATTCTCTGAAATACATACTTGTCCCTCCCACATGTCCAATTTTAGTTGCAGGCAAAGTTTAAATCCTTAGATCTAGTAAGTCTGGTGTTCTTTTTGCAGCTATGCAAAAGGTCCATCAGAGCGGTATCCAAGGATACCTTGTATGCCAGACATAAATTTTATTTTATTTATTTAGTTGATATCTGTTTACTGGGAAAGTCCGACTGGGATAATATTTCATTTTCAGGGGAGGCCCAGAGAAAAAAGTTTTACTTTGACAAAAGAGTGCCCTGAGATTTCTGTCTCATCTAGTATACAAGTATCATTTCAATGCTGGCTTACAGAATGACATCGTACACATCTGGTCATCTGACTTCTGGTTCCCACACTACCCCACTTTACTAGAAACCACCAGAATCTAGCACCTATGTGTCATAATATACACACATATAACTCTGCAAATATGTGTTATAGCATCTGGAAGATATAAAACCATTTCAAAAATGTCCACCCTTCCTGGGTAGCAATTAGTTCACCCCTCAGGACTATACAGTAGGATTCCTAGTTCTGGTTTTCACAGACATTTTGTCTCTGGCTGCAATCAGAACTGTAAGATACAATCTTTATGGCTTAAACCAGGTAATTTAATTTCAGATTATTTTTCCAAGTTAGCTGTACTGAGATTAACCTCTTCTCTTCCAGTATCCTCTGTTACAATATATTAATTTCAACAGTTACAATACAATCTGACATACAGGTGTATTTCTTTTCTGTCCAACAGGACCCACTGTTGGTACATTTTTAACACAAGCAGCTTTACAAATATATTTTCAACACAAGCACCTGTACAAATCAGTTTGATAAACAAATGACATATAATTCTTTACAAAACTCCAGCTAGCTATGCTGGAATATGCTACACATGCACTGCCCTTCTTCTCCTGGCATAGCTGACAATGCCTCACATCATCACAGGGGGTTTGAAAGTTTGCCAGGTAATCACTTAATAGTAAGAAATTAACTTTGGAGTAGTTCTTGAACATTTCAGGGTTAATTGGGGGTTCAGGTTTTATTTTTAAAGGAGTCCATTTTATGGTTTGACCTTACCAGAGAGGACATTACACTAGAGAGTGTAGGGCTGTCCCATATTAGTGAGGACAAGCTCCAGTATGTTTGAACCCCTCATCAGTGTACTGACAGTCTGGTCCAGGGAGTTTGTGTTTGTAAAGTCTAGGAATCTCTGTGCTTGCATGGTGTCATATGTCATATATGATTACCAGTTAACAGCAGGGCATTTAAAGTAATCCATGAATATGGTATTGGGTTGGATGGTGAGTGTCTCCAGTATGCAAATATGTAATATTAGTTTCCTTGGTCATATAGCTTGCAAGAAAGTTGTACAGGTTTTGTATATGGTAATTTGAATGTGAAGAAGCTCAAGTGCATCATCCTGTTTGACTAGCTTTGAGGTATATTTATTTTTGACATAATGCATTGTACTCATTATTTCTCTTTCTTTGAGGTGTCTACCTTTCTTCATACATTCAGCTGTGATCACACATCCTGGCCTCCTCCAAAACTGAGACTATGAGCTGTGCTGACATCATGGCATGATTCAGCATGGCTGAGTTGTCACTGTTCTACTACTGACCAAATCACCTGTTGCCGAGATATGCTCTCAAGGAAAATATCTGAGAGAGATGTTACTCTTCTAGCAGTCACCAAATGATCTGGTGGTGAGATATGCAATCATAAAGAAATCAGTGTGGTTGGTGTTACTGCCCCAACAGTGATCAAACTTCCTGCTGATGAAATATGAAATGAAAAGAAATGTATAGGTTAGGTGTTACTGTCCCAACAGGGATCAAACTTCCTGCTGTTGAAATATGCTATCGAGGGGCTCTATATGGATGAGGTATTATTGTCCCAACAGTGACCAAACCTCCTGCTGCTGAGATATACAATCAATGGGGAATGCACGAGTGAGGTATTACTGTCTCAGCAGTGACCAAACTTCCTGTTATTGAGAAGAAATGCATAGGCGATGTGTTACTCTCCCAAAAGTGACCAAAGCATTTACTGTTAAGACATGCTGTCAAGGGGAAATGCATGGATGAATTGTTATTGTCTCATGAGTGACACAAATCTCCTACTGCTGAGATATGCCTGCAGAAGGAAATGGACAGGTGAGATTCACCTGTACCACCAGTGACCAAACCTCCTGCTGCTGAGATATGCTGTCAAGCAAAATACATGGCTAAGGTGTTACTGCTCCACCAATAACACAATCTTCTGCTCCTGAGATATACTATCAGGAAGAAATGCATGAGTGAGGCATTACTCATGGAATCTATGAATCTATGAATTACTGTCCCAGCATAGCCAAACTGTCTGCTGATAATGTATGCTGTCAAGAGGAAATGCATGGCTGAGGTCTGTCCCAAACTTGACCAAACCTCCTCCTGCTGAGATACTCTTGAGAAGAAATGTGAGTGATACTGCCCTAAAAGTGACCAAACCTACTGATGCTAAGTTATCCTATAGAGAAGAAACACATGAGTGAGGTGTTACTATTCCAAAAGTGACCAAACCGTCTGCTAGTGAGGAGTTCTGTCAAGAGGAAATGGTGAGATGTTACTGATTTAGCAGTGACCAGACCACCTGCTGCTGAGATATACTATCATATGTAAATGTATGGGTGAGGTGTATTTAAAATATTGGGACAATACTGAGGACTGGAATGTGGAGACTGAATGACCAAAAATTCTGACCTATATATACTAAGTCCAGGATTGCCACACTTTCTGAATATTCTCTTTTCTCTGCAGTATGGGAGTCTTGGAGTTGGTATAAGGCTTTCATCCAGCAATAAAATGTTTAAAGAAGAGTGATGTTTGATTTGTTTGCTCTTCCTACCCTTTTTTCTATTTTTCATAATTTTGGAATTCAGCATTGCGACTCACAACATTTCATTAGGGCACTGTTCTAACAGCAAAAGAACCTCCCACTGATGAGATATGTTATTAAGAGTAATGCAGTTCTTTCACATACTCTAAGAAGAAAGCATTTCTCAAGAAGCCATTTGTATGACCAAGAGGATGCAACATGAAAATAGAAGGCAGGGGGTAAGGTATGAAAGCATTTTTTCTCACACAGAGTGGATATATTTTTGAATAACAGTGCTTTAATCCCAAATATTAGACAGGTTGTGGGCATTAAAACATTAGTTTGCTGATTTATATTGACGCTGCTCCTTTTTGAAACATTAGTGGATACAAATGGGGGAGGATTTATTAAGTGGATTTCAAATGATGCAGCCAGTGTATGGGCCTGGACCTGACAGTGTCGATTTTCAATAGTGAATGTTAAGCTTTATTGTGAAATAAAATTACTTGCTATGGTTACTATTGTTCTCTACTGATTGTTAGAAGATATTTTATTTTGTTGAATAAAGCATAAAGTTGTATTGTCACTTATCCATCTTTGGTTGTTCCTCAAAACACCTAAGAATAAGAGGTATCCCATTACCTTCCCACCCAGTGTGGATTTGGCTTAAAACCCTCCATTCACTGCACAGGCTGTCCACTGCCAACAGAGCTTTTTGTACATGTACTACCAGATGTTCAGCATCTCCTGCTGGTGATCTGTTTGCAGCCTCCTTTACTTCTTCTAACTGAATACTTTTACATAAATGCAATGCCAATAGATATACAATAATTTGTTAAATGTTTGCAGATCCCAATCATTGCTTTTAAAAAGCAGTTGCCGAAATCTTTCTGGGGAATTCCCCAAAATAACAATCCTCTCCTAACCCAGCCACTTAATGGAACAGCCTTTCTGATACGTTGATAGGTAGGCAGATAATGTGGCATCTGGTTGGTGTTACATCCATGGAATTTAGCAAGGTCTTTTATTCTGCAGAACACAGCAATTTAAATGATCAAATGGTTGGAAAGATGGTTAAAGGGTAGGCCTCAGAAGGCAACATTGAGCAGTACTGTCAAGAGAAAGGCAGATACATGGTTGTCACAGGGATGTGATGTGGGACGTGCTGCTCAATGAGTTTGTCACCAGCATTGTACAAGGCATAGCAAATAGGATTAACTTCTTTGCAGGTGACAGTAGGAGAACAGGGCAGTCTTAAATGAGTGTATATTTATGCAAGCCATACCTCTCAACCTCTTAGTACAAGAAATCTGTACAAATGCAAAAATAATGGGGGTGGGGGAGAGAAAGACCCACGAGTAAGTACAGATTTTAAATATTGCTCTGATAAATTTTTAAATTTGCAAGATAAAGGTTTTGTGTTAGCATGCATTTTCTGAAGACTGTGAAGTCTGACACTCAAGTATCTGTTATCATTTAGTGACTTCATTTCTCAAGGATTTGCCAGAAAACCACAAATTTTATGAGTATCAGACCAAAAATATGAAGCAAAATCTGGACACTCTGTGAAAACCGGGACAATTGAGAGATATGACACAAAGTATGAGGCAACAGGGCTACCTGCCATTCTCCAAGGGACTGTATGTGAAGACCTTTGTGGATGTTATGTTTAATATCTCACAGGTTGTCTAAACACTGCACAAGTTACTTATACAACAGTACTTTATTCTACTATAGCAATAATGCACAGCAGAGTGTGCTCTACTATCATAATATAATCTCTTGACTGCTTCCCTGCACAAATATCCTATTACAGGATACACTCTCAGGTGTATTAATTATGCTGTCATTTTCCAATTTATTTATTTATTTACTATTTGGTAACCAGGTAGGGGGACTGGTCCAGACACTTTTCAACCACAACCTAGGCTCAGAGGCAAAAAACAGTGCAAGTACATACAAGTTATACTCTTCAAGTATGCTACAGTGTTAAATTTACATAGTTACAAACTTTAAAAGTCCATATACAATTATTTTACATTTTTTGTAAAGTAGAATGGCATTCAGTTCTTGTAAATTTCTGCCAGGTTTGCATTAGTTTTTTGTCAGTTTATATGGGTTGCAATCCAGTTTGGCTACATGAAATTGCTTCTTTAATGTTTAAAACTAAATTTCCTTAAAAAAAACTGGAATGGAAGTGAGTAAAAAAAACAGATATTACAGAGTTAAAACTAGAGACTGAGGAGAGCATAGGAGTAAGAACAGTTAAATGGCAAATGAAAACAGTTGAGGAATGTAAGTATTTTTTTTTACAATTTTAAGTCTTTTAAAGAGTTTATCCATTATCCCTAAAGCATTTACAAGCAATTTCCTTGCGGAGGTGGTCAGAAAGTGATTTTTAAACTTGGTAAGGGTATCTTGATGCCTTGTTTCAGTTGGTAGTGTGTTCCAGAGAGCTGAGCCTACATGAAAGAAGGTTCATTCACCAATGATTGTTTTAAATGGGAGATGTCTGAGTGATGGTAAGTTGCCATGTGTATTCCTTAGGGAATAGGACTGTTCCCTGATTGGGAGTTTTCTTTTCAGAGGGTGACAGTAGTTGCCATTTAGAATTTTATATAATAAAGACAAGTGGACCTTTCAGTAATGAGTATCCAATTTAGATAATTTAGAAGGATGTAGCAGTATATGCAGGAGTCAGCAAGTAGGGAAGATCTGGTAACTTTATTCTCAGTGACTTGTAGTCTTTGAGCATTGCAAGCAGAGTGTAAAGAGGAAGACAGTATTCTACTTTAGGGAGAAGGATATTCTTGGGCAGTGCTTTGTGGGTAATAATTGATAGTAGACATGATATCCTATAGCAGAATTTTAGTTGTGAGAGGACTTTATTAATGATATTACCAGCATGGTTTGTAAAGCTTAATATAGAGTCAAAGGTTAGGCCTATGTATTAGCATTCTGTTATGAAAGGAATAATAAGGCTGTTATTGTTTCAGACAGTAAAGACAAGAAGTCTAGAGGTCGTGTGAGACAAGGAAAAAAGAATAACATTGTTTTTTTGTGATTAAGCTGGAGGTTATTTTGTTCAGAACATTAACAAAGATCAGGGAAGGAATGCTTGAGCTGAGATTGCAGTACTGTGGGACATCTTGCCTGGTGTAATATCATCTTTATGTAGGATAAGGTTAAGTTCAGTTAAGTCATGGGTGATATCATAAAAGAATAAAGAAAATGTAATGAACTTAGAACAGAACCATGGGGATACTTGTTTTTAGTATTACATTAGTAGACAGCAGGGTTATAGAGTAAATGGGAAAGGTTCTGATTGTAAATTAGCTATGGAATTAGGCAATGACAAGTTCTCCCAAACTGAAGTTTTGTAGCTTAGCAATCAGAATTTTGTCTTCAGCAGTTTCAAAGGCACAGGTCTTGTCCACAGAAATGCAGTCGGTAAGGAGACTGTCATTTAGGTTGCTGTAGATAGTATCAAATGTTAAGAGTATGGCAGTGGTTTTGCTAAAACTCCCTTCTGAAGCCGTTGTCTATCAGATAGAAGCCCATAGTTATTAATGTTTAAGCACTTCTTTATAAAGAACGTTTCAAACATTTTTGCAAGAGGGCAAACAGTGTAGATATATTGATAGTACTGATAGTCTTTATGGGTTTTGGGCTGGGGAGCCTTAGGAAGAGGTCCAGTGTTAACATTTTTCAGGGCTAGAGTAACTGCAAGTTATCAAATGTGTGAATTTTAATTAATGCACACAGACTATGGTTCTGGCTTTGTGATTTTGTGCTGAGACATTATCAAAGCTGTTAAGAAAAGCAGCATTTCAGATTCACTATTTTACGAGTAATAATATATATATAAAAACTACATGTGACAGAATGTGATTTATCACTGGACATTAATATACCTCAAGATGTATTGTGAAGCATAAAATTGAACAGATTCATACAGGCTGATCAAGCACTTCCAGCAAACCTCTGAGTATTTTTTTTTTTTTTGAGAGGCAAACTTCCTGTACCCTCCCCCCATGTACAAGTACACCCCCGCCCCAAATTTAAACCAGGTGAACAAAGTGTAAATAATTAAATAAATATACATATTCCATGCTTGTACTATAGTGAAGAAAAGGAACACCTCATTCAATGCAAGCATAGTTCTTTGCTCGGACTTTCCATTCACAGCAGAAGATGTGGAGGAGAGTAAAAGTCTGTTCATATACCTACATTGTTTAGAAAAAAGTAATTGTTTAATAACAATGAATCAATCTCCAATGTTGGTAATACAGAATTTAGCCATGGATGGCTTTGTATGGTACTCAAGCTTTATTCTCAGGAGCACCACACCAGATATTGATAGAACCTACATTACTCACACTTGAAAATGGGTTATTGCTAAATTATATAACAGCTGTATCTGAATGGATGCTTAGCCACTAAATCAATGACGCTATTACACACTGTTATCACTGCGTTTAACTTAGTACAGAAAAAAAGTATCAGGAGTATGAAAGCTTACAAGAGTGAACGTCAAAAGACTGAACTGGGAGCACTGAAAATCCAGAAGGTTGAAAAACAAAAAAACACACAACATTGCATTTTTGCATAAGGGCAAGCCCCCTGCAGCCTCAGCCCCCTGCAATTATTTATTCAAGCTCCCAGATTGCACTATAGTGGGGAAAGGAACAGATCCCAATCTCCACTGTACCATGATCTTGCACAATCAAGGTCTTTTCAACCTTCTGGGTTTTCATTGTTCCTGGTTTGGTCTTTTAATGTTTGCTCTTGTGAGCCTTCATCATTCTGATAAGGACCTACATATATATATATATATATATATATATATATATATATATATATATATATATATATATATATATATATATATATATATATATATATATATATATATATGGGTTCCTATTACATGACCGAAGACGCATTCTATTGAATGCGTCTTGGTCGAACTTAAAACAATGAAAAGGCAAAATAGTGAAGCGGCTTTTAAGGAAAGAATTTGTTTGGCCATTTCTGTTACTTTGCTGTTTTCGGCACTGTAGTGCGATCTCGGAGTTGGTATATTTAGTAGGGGTGTGGAGGGTGAAGCCCCCCACTTTATGTATTATTTCAAATTCTTTTTTTTTTTTTTTTTTTTTTTTTTGGGACAGCGATTTTTTTCCCTTGGAAAAAAAAAATCACTGTTCTGTGCTTTCAGGATTGTAAGCTTTCGCTCACATGGGGTCAATTATTCATCGTTCACTTTTTTAAGCATTCAATGATATAATATAGACCCATATATATATATATATATATATATATATATATATATATATATATATATATATATATATATATATACATACATACATATGTTTGCCTTATGCCCAGGGTAAGTTTGCCTTATGCCCAGGGTAATGTCTGAAAAAGGTGACTGAAGGATCTTGGTTAAAAAGCAAACAAAATAAAATAAAATGATATAAGACATATAAATAATGGCATTCCTTGGTTCTGTACTGTTGTACAATAACCTCACTTATATGGAGTACAAATACTTGGTTTCACCTTGTGATTTTATCCATCAAGCAGTACTGCTATACATTTTCTCTGTTATGCCATACTATTTAATTACACATTGCAGGTATGACAGAGCTACTAAAGCAATGTATGCAATACTGACATGGAGACTGTTCAGGTGCGATTCATTACAGCAGCTGGTGAGTTTAGGTGGCCCTGTTCTGTGTAAATGCAAACTGCCACTTGGTACATTTCATTATGTGCTTGAGTTCTTTTCTGTTAAATAGGATTCTCAAAGATATGGACCAAAGCAATAAAAAGAAATGAACCAAAGAAACATACACATAGGCACATCTGTTTTCTTGTAAGTACCAGAGTATTTCAGTCTGAGAAGCTAGTTTCCTATAATTGAAGCAATTTGTAGTGCCTGTCAGGATATGATGTAGTTCTAATAATGACTAGTGGTTACTTGGTGAAGAACAACTGATTTTTTTTCAAGTGTTCTGATATTTGTTCTGCTTAGACTATTGATATTAAATCTATTTGCCATTACCTAGTCATAAGTATTGAAAATCTTAATGATCCCTTGAGTATTCACAGCATAAGCTGGAAAGGGGGCTTCTTTGATCCAGATCCTCTCTTGTTATATGAATTAACTAGAAGCTCTAAAAAGGAACTAGGAGACCTTCATTAATTTGCCTGCTACTTTTGAGGTTTGCTTGGTCTGTTAAACGTTTCTATTATCTGAATCAGACAACAAATTTGCTATTATGTCACATTGGTGTCATTTTATTAAAAACAGTATTAATGACTATTAACAACTAATTTATGTAGTGGACTATGATGTGAATCAGAGTGCAAAACAATCATTACAAATAACATTTTACCTTTTATTTGAAAAATAGCAGCATTGCATGCACACTGAAAGGACAGTGAGTCATCAGGAATCTGGTTCTTTTTTACTGAAATGTGTAATTTCCCGCTCTGTGGTCTTCCTGCATTTCATGTGAATTATCCTAGGGCATTTAAGAAAAGGTCACAGCCAAAGCCAATTCAATGGCAACTTTGCTATCAGTTAGCTTATGTCAGAACAGTATGTCTGCTCCTCAAGTATTCTGAATCAGCGCATTTAATGAATGTTAAGTCCTGACAAATAGTGCTAATGTTAGCTGAAAAGGTATGTATCAAAAGCATTTTATTTGCTTACATTCAACCTCAGTTTATTGTACATTGCTGCTATACACTGACAACGTGTTTATTATTACCTGAATTATTTGTCAAAATGTTGACTCCTGTCTGACTTGCTGTTATACTCTCACTGATATCTACTACCTGAAAGAATTTGAAAATGTAGCTGATGAACATGTCCAGTTTTCTTGTTCACAACTGTGTGTTATTTACAGGTGCTGAAATGATATTTAAAACAATACTTTCCTACCGGCCCAGCTTGTCTTCAGGCTTATTCATGCTGCTAGTTTTACGTCTGAAAAGGAGAGTTTGCATTATAGCTTCTGACACTCTTACATGCTTTTGAAAGGCTAGGTTCTAAAAGAGTGGGGCAGGTTATCTAGGGCTTCTGAGGTGCGATAATGGCAGAACTAATATGCAGAAATCACCACGTGAGTGAACAGAAAGGCATGTTATGATGAAGGATGTAGTATAACAAATAAAATAAACATCAGTAACACTACATCTCAAGGAAAAAAATTTGCAGAACACCTGCAATGCTGAAAAATTCTTCACATCAGTAGAGAAATGTTAGTGATATTGTATACCATTCCTCTTTTTATAACATTTTAAACTGTATTTTTTTTAAAGTGAGCAGATATAAATATCTATATTCCTACAGTGTCAGAAGCTTAAAATGTTACTTTGTGGCCAGCTAAGATCATACAACAGTTTCAGCAACACTGAAGCTATAAGAAATGTGTGGGTGATGCCAAAAAAATAGTAGAGTGGAAGCAGCAGTAGTGCAGTGGTTAGTGTTGTCACCTCCCAGCAAGAGGTTCTCCAGTTCAATTCTCAGCTGGGGTGCCTTCTATGCAGGGTCTGCAGGTCCTCCCTGCAGTAGTGTGGGTTTCTTCTGGGTGCCCTGGTTTCCTCCTGCATTCCGAAGACATGCAGTAGGTGGATTAGACACTCTAAATTGGCCATAACTGTGAGTAAATCTCATGGATGAACTACTGCAGCAGGGCTAGCCACCTGGTGGTGTAAACCTTGGTTTGAGATGATTGTCACTGTTGAAATGAAACCCCAACCCCATATGCAAAAGGGGTCGAGGATGAATGGATGGATTCATAAATGATAAAATGACTACAAATTCAGCCATATTTATTAGGTACAATCTCACTATAGTGCCTTGCCTAATGCCTTCTCTGGAGACAAAAGCAAATAAACTTTGTTTATATTAAAGGTTAATACTTTACGACTACATGGTTTAAACAAGGAATGTATGTGGGAAAGTATTTTAATGTAATGTTTCTTTAAGAAGCTATATTTATTTAACTTTTTAGTTAATAATTTGTTTTTACTGGATAAATATTTAATTTGTGTCTTATTTATACTATGAATGTTTGACTTTGTTTTTATCTCCACAGAAGGTGTTAGCTGAGATGCTAAAGGAGTGCTCAATAAATGTACATAAACTTATAGACATTTTATTATTTTGCACGTAAACAAACACAGGAAATTAAAGTAATAGGATTTATGGATAAAGAAAGAAAATGTTTATTTTTGGGGTGGTATCTTTACATTTTTAAGATGTTCAACAAGAAATGAAAAATTAGGCAAGATTAGAAAATAGACAGGGAAATATGGCAAGGAGCACATATAAGAAACTAAATATGCCAAACATGGATGGTCCTTATGCAAACAGGAAGGCTTAAAGCTATAAATATACAAAGTATGTTAACAAATGCTGGTGGTAGTTGTTGTGGGGCTTGAGAAACAGAGCAGGCAGTGGCAAGAACACAGGAGATGGGGAGGTGCTGAACCGACCTGTATGTAGTCATATGTGAATGGCTATGAGAGACTGAAGTATTTTCTCTGGCCCTATCTGTTCATCCATAGTATAACTGAAGACCATAAATCAGCCACGCAGGTCATCACACTCTAAAATCATTGAGCATGGTCTCCTCTATCCAGTGTAATTTCAACCATGGTGATAGTTTTGATAAGTAAGAGGGGTCTGGGGGTACAAATACCCTAAACAGACTTCTTTTTAGTGTGTTTGGAAAGCACAGCATACACATTTTATCTTGATGAGTACAGTATATGATGAGTAAAAATGAGTCCAGCCACAGATGCACATGTATACATTTTGCTTTTAACTATGTTTGTGTACTTTAAGTACACATTTATCATGTCATTGTGTAGTAATGCATTATATCAGTAACATGAATATGTTAAATGAATAAATCTGAAACTCTAAATTTGAAGTGCAAGCCTGCAACACATAACCGATTTAGATGGAAACAATACAGATTTGCATAGTCATGGCATATTGTAATGGGGATATGCTGGGGCGCCGGCAATTAGTTGTCATCAGGCATCCACTGCACCAATGTAGGAGGTAATAAACATGTGATTTCTGACTGACAGATCCAGACCAGTCAGTTAATGACCTAAACACCTTTCACTGATGAACAGGTGTCATGTGCAACACAAATTGCCTAATGAGTTTGTCAGAGAATCCAAGATGCTTTCTTTGGAGTCAGTTTCTCAGCAAAGGAATCCATAGCTGTCCGATGGCTCCCATTCCTCAGTTCCACTATGACCAGGAAAGAAACTCCATTAGGTGGCCGCATGGACTCCTGCCCCTGTGGACGCCTCCCTTCAGAAGCTCCAAGATGTTGCCGAGTGATTTGATAAAACTTACCGCTGGCAAAGGATGACCTTCTCTGTTTTATCATCATAGTCTCCAGTCATAGCTCTGTGCAATGGGATGTAAGAAGAAAGTTAGAATAACATGTAAAATGCAGGGACATATTGTACCTTTTGAAAATGTTTGCACAAAACATAGCATGCTAACTCCCAGACAATGCAGGTAACTCAAAATATATGTCAATATTTACTTAACCCCCCTTACCTTTCTCTAGGACACACCAACCATTTTGCCTTTGATTGTGGTAGTGATACTGTTGGCTAACATACTTACCTTAAACACATGCCTTAATTTCCAGTGGGATGGGTACCCTCAGTCTGGCTCTGCCTCTACAACAAGGCTGCCACAGGTCCCACACTTACTCTTAAAGCTTGTTGTCCTCCAAAGTGTTCATCTTCTCTGCCTATGCCTATTGCCTGCAGCATCAGCTTCAGATTCAGCCTATAGCACACACATCTGTATGTAAAAAGTAGTTGCTACAGATGTTCTCTCTGTGATGATGTAGCATCTTTACCCCAGTAATTTCCAGCACAATATATGAGAAAGGGATTGTAATCTACATTGAGGCCTTACATCTTGTTCTGTGGTTGCATGTGATTGGATGATTATACTGAAAACCAGCTGCATTGGCTGTAATTAGCATTTCAGAATTACAGATTGGTTAAGAGGAAATCACTTGGAAATGAGAACCATGTTAAAAAGGCAAACAGCTAGCTAGGGGAACCATTGTGTATGACAATTACTTCACAGGGTGAATTTGCTGGCACAATATTTATATATCTGTACCTATCAACAGAGGAGTATTGTACTCCATCAGGTATGTAACCATTTTGTTTCCAACATGATGCATATGTGTAAATATACTTAGGGGGAATGGGGATTACAGCATTAAGCCTTTCTTAGAACTGTAATGATGACATGTCCTTGATTTCCAGATTTCTTACACCGACAGAGGAACTACAGTACATTAAGGTAGAATGCTCATTGTTAATGTGGTACAATGTTCTCCTGGGAATGTCCCTTTATAGCAGTTGTAATAGTACACTGCTATTTGTTTGGCACTGTTGTTTTTATATATTATAAGGGGAGGGTTACCCCTAGGGGCCACACTACATTGGACTCCTGGCTTGGGTGTCTGATCATACATCAGTATCTGTCATGGCACAAACAGGAACAGCTTACTATTGCTATTATACTAGTCACATCCACACCCTTAGTATATTTGCACACCATGGAATATGAGATGTGCAATCAAGCAGTGAATATTGCCAGCCATCCATTACTACTGTATCACTACATGGTCTACTCCTAGATGTGTAATCCTGACATGGGTTCCCATTTTGTTGTCTTTCAGGATGGATGCATCCACGATGCTGGGGCCTTTTTATGGATGCTGCAGCACAGTCTGATATCCCTGACTGCCTCCACCGCATTGCTGATATCCTGGATTGGTTGATTAACGCAGTGAAAAAACATTGGTCTGAGACAGATCGCAGACTATCTGTCTTGGAAAACACATTGTCTGTGATGGAACATCTGTTTGGAGTTGAGCATCGGACTCAAGGATGTAGGTCAGCAACTACATCTGTTGAGAGTCCAAGTGGCTGTGCACAATCACGGTCCCATAGTGGCAGTACATCCAGTGCTCCAGAGGGGAGTGTGCTGTCTACACCAAGACATGGTAGGCCATGGGGTCATGGTTGTGGGTGTTCCCATGGAGAACATTTCCCAGCAGACAGCAGTCAATGTCAGGTAATATCCCTGCTTCTGACCTTGGTCATGGAGGTGCCAGTGCAACTCTTGGCAGAGCCAGTTCCCACGTTTTGGGGCAGAGATGGTGAACTGTCAGCTCTACCATGCACAGTTCAAAGGTGTCCAACATACAGACACATTGGGCTAGCACTGATCTTGACTGTGCTCACTCACACACTCACAAACCACTGTCAAATTCAGGTCACCTACAGACATACGCTGCACATTTCCATGGTCCATCTTTCCTGCTTCCTTTACTGACTCACACACATGCTTTCAACCTATTGGGTCAGCCTAGGTATCCCACACCCCCACACAACAACCTCTACAAGTGATGATACCTGTGCCTCATCCCTGTCATCCTCATCATCAATGCAGAGAAATGAAGCTATGTGTCTAATGCACAGAGTGACTATATAAATT
Organism: Protopterus annectens; assembly: GCF_019279795.1. NCBI lineage: Eukaryota > Metazoa > Chordata > Ceratodontiformes > Protopteridae > Protopterus > Protopterus annectens. The sequence goes on along the minus strand of NC_056746.1, from coordinate 1,031,012,238 downwards.
ACTATGTGTTTGTTTAATCCATTATTGCCTTTGCCATGCCACTTGCACTGGTCACTGACAGACACTGTATGCTGCCATTTGTAATGAGTAAACCACATTATTCTGTGTACATTACATTGGATGATGTTGTAATGGCTGTATACTTACACAATGAAAGGTGTCTTGTGGACCAGTTTATGTTTCAGTTTAAGGACTGTGTGGGAGACAGTTATGGGTAAACAGCGACAACAGACACATAAACATCAGAACACAGGATGGAATATCAGCACAGAAGAAAAATGTCTTCAGAAAGATACAGCACTATAGATACATGGCTCCGTAGGTTCATATGTGTATAACAGGCTAACAAGGACAATGGCTTCATTCAGTCTGCTCATGCATCCCTAATCTTTGAAAAGGTCCGATACCCTTGATAAGTATCAACATGGTTTTAGGAGCCTCAAGCTGTGGTGAGGGAGATAAACCATCTACAATTTTTCCTGTGTCCATTACAGTCATTTGTCCTAAACCAGTTATGATTGCCTTATTCCACATCCTATTGTGTAACTTGCATATGATGTGCGTTACAGCAGACGTGCGATTCGCATGGATGGGGAGCCTGTTACATATAGGGTGTAGTGTCTGGGTTACATACCTGTCTCTTCAGCATATACTATTTATACCACAGTCAAGGTGTAGGTGTAGAGAACAGGTAATACATGTGTTAGTCCTTTATGGATATGCAGGAGTTACACAGTGGGATCTGACACCTCCCTGTATGACATCTATACACCTCCCTTCCAAAGCATGTAGAAGATATAATAAACAATTGCGGCCTTGACACAGTCTGCATATGACATGTTATGTACACTATGTATTGGTTTACTGGGGAACCTCTGTGGCTGTTATAGTTGCCAAATATGCCTGTGCAGTGACATACCAAAGGTGCCATTGCACTCAGTGATAGATGTGATGAGTCCCGAATGCAATATAACAATGACAGTCTGGGATTCACATGCCATACTTTTCTCTATAGGTTGTACAAAATTGAGTGAATACCCATATCTCATAAGTTCCTGACTAATGGCTCAACTGTTTGAGGTTTGAGGACAATACAATATTTTCCAGGGGTGGATGACTTCCAAAAATATTGTGCATTCATTGGCATTTTGCATTTGTCAATGGCTTTGACAACAACAACTGAATGTGTGTGTCAGCTCATCCTGGATAACTGTTGGTTCTGTGTGGGATTCAGTGACAGCTCCTAATTTGCAATCATCTAGTCAGTCAGAGGTCAATGACAGTGGCCATGACTTCCAAGAAGTGAATGGCTTGAAGGGGTAGTGCCAGAATGATTTGTGAGGGAAGTTCACTGGTGACTGGCCTCATTGTAGTGGTGGACTACTCAATGCTATCTTCCCGGATAATGACTGTCAGACACTTGGCTATCCTCCAGCTGAACAAACAACCAAAAAGGAGAATAGCGACTGAAAGTACACGTAACAAAGCAGCAAAAAGTTCAGTCAGAGGCAGAAACCGCAACCACACAAAATTTATTGTAGATGATATTAATGCCAGCTGTAACTCAGTTAAACACGTTTTCATCAGAGAAAGCTCTCTGACTTCATCAGATAACACAGGTGCAATACCAAAAACCATTTAAATACCAATCCTATAAAGTAATTAAGTAAGTTGATTAATAAGCAATTATCTATTAAAGCAACAAGGTATATTATGTGCATACTTAACATAGGAAACCAGCCAGTATAACTTCCTTACCAACATAAAACAATACCATACAAAATATAAAAATAAATAGATATTTTTTGCAAAACAATAAATGTTTTAACTTAATAGTTTAATAGTTAAAAAACAAATTATATAAATAATACATTACTAACTACTAAACCCAACTGACTACCTAGTTTGAAGGTGTATCAAACAACATAAACCATGAATTCACGTTATATAAACATTTATATAAAAATATCTAGTGTGCCACGAAGATGTATTTTGTATATCAAAACATATAAAATACTAGTACGTACAATTTGTCCAGTATGTACTTAGTACATGTTTAGAGTAAACATGAATAAAAAATTGTTTGCTAAAACATCAAGAACATAAGAAAAAGGACAACATAAGAGCCTGTGTATTGGTTAATGTATGTGTTTCACAACTTAGCTGCTCTTAGCTTAAGGAGAGGAACAATAGATATATTGTCATTTAATCCTGGTGTCCTATTGGCTTCTAATATAATTTGCCAATATGTCTCTCGGTATTCCAATTTAGTTTCCCAAGGTCCACCCCTGGCTTCTCTAGGAAGGGTTTCCAAAACAAAAAACAAAAACTTGGCTTGGTTACAAACTATAGTATGTCTGAATAAAGTGTTTTTAGAGTTTTCTTTTTGAATTTCATACATGTGCTCATATATTCTACGTCTTAGATGTCTCTCAGTTTTTCCGACGTAGAACCCTTCACATATCTGACAGGTGGCAATATATACCAGCCCTTGTGTATTACAATTGGAGTAAAAAGATGCTGTAATCCATCTGTTCCTAGCCGAAACAAATATTTTCTCTGTTTGTGAAATGCTGTTACATTGAGAACAGGCCCCACATTTGAATGTACCTTTGCGTCGGTTTGAAAATTCATTTGCCAGCCCTCCATGTTCAAGTATAGTTTTAATATTATAAAACGAATGGAAGGAGTCGAACAAGGCTGGAACAATGAGCTGTTGCTTAAATAAAAACGTGAAGCACTAGATAGTCCACAAGAACAAACCGTAGCATAAAAACTGAGCGTAATTTATTGTAAAACAATGTGAGTTAGCGCTTTCACCTCAAAAGGCTTCATCAGACTCAAAGTACATAGAACACTAACAAGTTAAATACAGCAAATTGATGTAGTTGAAATGTGAAACCACATAATCAACACATCAATTAAAACATCAATTAAAACAAAATAACCTATTACTCTCATAATGTGCTAAACATAAAGGCTGCCAACCACATAAAGGACTAAAATCTCAAACAATATTGAAAGCTTATTTATAACTTGGTTTTTAGATGTTGTATATTTATACATACCACACAGTGCTATTGTTATATTTTACAGGAGAATACTATAAACAAGTAACTGGTGTTGCTATGGGGGCCAATTGTGCCCCCACATATGCAGATATTGTCCTTTCTGTATGGGAGAAAAAATATGTTATTAAAAGTGAATTTAGTAAATACTGGAACCTATACACTAGATTTTTGGATGATATCTGCATATTTTGGACAGGGACCCAGGAACAAATACAAGACTTTATGATATACTTGAATCAAAGTACTAGTTTTTTGACTTTAACCCACCAGGTTACAACACAGCAAGTCAATTATTTGGATGTGTCCTTACACACTGATGAAACAGGTTTCAAATCCACCGTATATAGGAAGCCCACCTTTTCCAATACCTACATTCAGTATACCAGTTCCCATCCCCTGTACCAAAAGAAGGGGATAGTCAAGGGGCAATTTGTCCGGGCATTCCGAATGACATCTGATGAACATGATTACATCTTAGAGTGCCAAAAACTAACAAAAATGTTTCGGGAAAGAGGATACCCAGATGAACTTATTATCAACATACAGAATGAGGTGAGGGAAGGCAGGGACAATAAATACAAACCCATTTTAGGCATTGGGAATATACATACCTTAATGGGTTCTGGTAATGTCCAAAAAGCACCAGTTGGGCTACAAAGAGCCTTTGTTATAGATTACAGCGTTAACGCTGGCATTATTAGAAACATAGTAGAGAAGGAATGGGAAATTTTTAGTGATTTTACTGATCTCCCTAATCTTAAAGGAAAACCAGTGAAAACTGTTTTTCGGAAAGGTAGCAATATTAAAACTATACTTGAACATGGAGGGTTGGCAAATGAATTTTCAAACCAACGCAAGGGTACATTCAAGTGTGGGGCCTGTTCTCAATGTAACAGCATTTCACAAACAGAGAAAATATTTGTTTTGACTAGGAACAGATGGATTACAGCATCTTCTTACTCCAGTTGTAATACACAAGGGCTAGTATACATTGCCACCTGTCAGATATGTGAAGGGTTCTACATTGGAAAAACTGAAAGACATCTAAGACGTAGAATATATGAGCACATGTATAAAATTCAAAAACAAAACTCTAAAACTGCTTTATTCAGACATACTATAGTTTGTAACCAAGCCAAGTTTTTGTTTTTTGTTTTGGAAACCCTTCCTAGAGAAGTCAGGGTGGCCCTTGGGAAACTAAATTGGAGTACTGAGAGATGTATCGGCAAATTATATTAGAAGCCAACAGGACACCAGGATTAAATGACAATATATCTATTGTTCCTCTCCTTAAGCTAAGAGCAGCTAAGTTGTGAAACACATACATTAACCAATACACAGGCTCATGTTGTCCTTTTTCTTATGTTCTTGATGTTTTAACAAACAATTTTTTATTCATGTTTACTCTAAACATGTACTAAGTACATACTGGGCAAATTGTACGTACTAGTATTTTACATGTTTTTATATACAAAATACATCTTCATGGTACACTAGATATTTTTATATAAATGTGTATATAACATGTGAATTCATGGTTTATGTTGTTTGATATACCTTCAAACTAGGTAGTCAGTTGGGTTTAGTAGTTAGTAATTTATTGTTTATATAACTTATTGTTTTTTAACTATTAAACTATTAAGTTAAAACATTTATTGTTTAACAAAAAACATCTGTTTATTTTTATATTTTGTATGGTATTGCTTTATGTTGGTAAGGAAGTTACACTGGCTGGTTTCCTATATTAGCTATGCACATAATATACCTTGTTGCTTTAATAAATAATTGCTTATTAATCAACTTAATTAATTACTTTATGGGATTGGTATTTAAATGGTTTTTGGTATTACACCTGTGTTATCTGATGAAGTCAGAGAGCTTTCTCCGACGAAAACGTGTTTAACTGAGTTACAGCTGGCGTTAATATCATCTACAATAAATTTTGTGTAATTGCGGTTTCTGCCTCTGACTGAACTTTTTGCTGCTATCCACCAGCTGACATACTAGCTTTTAAATAACCTTTACAGTTTTTCAACAATACCTGATGGTCTATTATTGTCAAATGCCTTGTCAGGCCATGGTAGGTGGAGTGAGTCATATTCCCCCTGTCCATTGCATAGTTTAACACTCAATGAGGTCCACCGGTTAGGGTAGGCATGATTAGCCCTTGAGTAAAACAAACTGTGTTTGGTCCAGTGTCTGTAGGTGTATGACATTGTTACTGATCATTTCCATGATAACTCCTTTCATGGCTTTAAATATCAGATGACTTAGACATCTGGGGACCATGCTTGGCACTGCATGCTAGTTGTCCTGTGTGCAATTAAGTATTGCAGTTACTTCCATCATGTTTCCCAAGAAAATAGTCATCCAAGGTGTCTGTGTCTATACAGAGCACAGGCAAACAATGGAGGGGAAGGTAATACATACACCCTGTGAAGGTAAGGAGGGAGGTTTTTACACAGTTATTCTGCATTTGGACACTACTCAAGCAGTGTGTACTGAAATGACACAATTACCTTGTGAAGAATGCTGAAAACAGGGGAGTCCCCTGAATTGCTGGTGCCTGCCTACTACAACTGCTGGACTCACCACAACCACTCTGTCCTGGGATACCATGCTCCTATACTTTTTCTCTCAGCAGAAGCAAAACGTTAGTACCAAGCTCATGATGAGAAGCAGGATACAGCCTGTTTGTTTATCCACATAGTTGTCCCACTTCATGCAAGGCTCTGTAGGCTTGACATACTCTTTTCTAGTTAGATGCTTTGATTAGCAATCAGAGCAATCATTTGACTTTTGCATGTATTATGTCTTCAGTTCCAGAGTTTTAAGGATTTCACTAGGGTACTGACCAGATGGTGATTAGGAACAGCTGCAGCATCACAATATAATGTTCACTGTCTGGTGACATCGATTCCAAGGTTCCTCAAACAAGCACCACAGCAGCAGTGATCCATGTTAGGTGACAATTTCACGGCAATTCATGCAGCCGGCCTTTCAACAGCTTAATGGTGGTTATCAGCATAACATGACTCTGAGGCCTACTGCAGAGGTGTGGCCACATTTGGCCAAAGTGTGTCCATCTGCCACATGTCCTAGGTATGTCATACTGTACATTTATGTACCCAGAACACATGTCTGCTCCCACATCATGTCACACAACATGATGTGGGAGCACAGACATGATGTGGGAGCACATCATGTTGTGTGACATGATGTGCTCCCACATCATGTCTGTGCTCCCACATCATGTCACACAACATCCAATTTGCTGTCTGGTTGTTTGACAGGCATTGTAGACTTGCAAGGCCAAAGTAATGACTGCAAAGTTGAACAAGTCCTCTGTGCATGCACAGACATCCGCATCTTCACTGCAAGAAGTGCCTACAAACAGTATGTGTCAGGCTGTCAACCTGTAGCAGCATGACTCTAACTTTGCTAGAGTTGCACAGTATCACATTTGTAGGTATGCTATTGCAACCATGCCTAATAACAGGATTATGGTTAATCCAAGGGTCACATGCCTGGCAAAGCATTGCAATCACTCGACCATGTTATGGAATACTGTCAGGTGCTGCGTTACCTTATGGGACTTACATAAAGGTAACAACATGTTACATTTCAGCATCTGTCATGACACTGCCTAATGATGGCATGCTGTGACGTACACACAAGCAAGACTCCATTGCTAATGGCATTATCAATGACTGCTGACAAGATGTGGAAAGTTTCCTTACCTCTGTACTCCTATGCCACACAAACAAAATGTGTGAGAGATGTGACTATATTACAAACCTTGATTCCATGCTGTCTCACACACCAGTCAGTACATATGACAATGAGCATTTTGCCAACATGCACGTCTCACCTCCTGTTCCACCCACACCCACATCATACACACCTGCATGTGGGGAGCTCCTTACCAGATACATTTCCAAACAACAGACACCTCAGAAACCCATATGCAAGCTTTGTACACATAATCATACCTCTAGAGAATACAGTTAACATAATAGCTCATGCACCACTGTCTCACTGGTCAAACATCTGAGGCAGGACACAAAATCAAGCTTAATATTCATAGGTGATTACATCATGAGACACATTGATGTCCCTGTCACCAGGCTCCATATGGGAAAGATCACAGTCAGCTGTCTGTAAGTTGACACAACACATCATACCACACACTGATGCAAGTCTGTCAATATCAGGTAAAGTAATGATGACATCATAGTTCCTGTTGGTGTGTACAACTTGAGACATACATCACCGGACTGTATACAGACACATGAGCTTAGACACTCCATGCCTCTGGTGGGTATGCTCATAGCTTTCAGCTACATTTGAGCCTCACCTAGGATGATGGCTCAATACATATGGAAAATGATGGAAGTCAATAATTGCCTTAGCGTGTTGTGTCATTGTAAGGGGATCCACTATATGTCCACCTGGGATGACTTGCTTAGCACACCTCAATGCTTTACCAGAGATGGTCTTCATCTGTCAACCCTGGGATATTATGTACTGGCCAAGGCTGCTGAAACCCCCATGGTGCATCTTATAGGCACTGTCTCAAGGGAAAACTTTCCAATGAGAACACCATTTTCATACAACATCACATTTATGCTGCTACATGCTAGGAATGCCAGCAGTGAACTCCACTCAGCGGAAGGTGTCCCCACCTTGGAATATGCAGACATTTGCACAGTCACAAACACCTGGGTCAAGGCTGTGTACAACACCACAGCTATACCAGACTATATGTCCTTCCACATGTTCAGACCTCAAACTGACAGTGTGCAAGGTAATGCAGGTGGTGTATACATATTCATTAAAGATAGCTACACATCCAGATTGGTGAAACAGTGTGATTCCCTGGAGACACTGCAGGTGCTATTCACTGCTGGAAGGGCAACTAATCAAGCCACTGCCAGCTATAGCAGCAATTCTATGAATCCAGACATTCATGCTTATCTGAATCTACTTGTGTCTATCACGATACATTGATACACCATGGTTTGAGGTGACATTAAGTACCCACCAACTGTGTTGGTTAGTCGTGCTCAAGCTCACTTGAACAAATGTTAGTCCATGTCCTTAACTACAATGCCCTGGACCAATGGCATGACATCTCCATAAGGGGAGCCCAAGTAGTGCATCAGATGTTTACCAGTATGGGTGACTACTGCAGCCCCTCTACTGTGGGGTCATCCCTGGTGAGATCTGACCACATATCAGTCTCATTAAAAGTAAGTATCATACCTACACCCCCCCCCCCTTGCAGAAGATACAGTAATAAACTTCAACAAAGCAAACTATAACCTCCTGTGGGATGGTTTACATAGCTTGACTGCACCTCCTTTCTCAGATGGGACAGGCAAGTATGCAGAGGCTCTACATCAATTCTTTATGCAAGCACCTGTACAACTGCATAGACCTGGCTGTACCTGACAGAAGGAAAACAAGCTCCTCATGGCACTGAAAACCTACCTGGTGAACAACTGCCATTAGCAGGCTGGACTAAGAGGTTGACATTGCTGTGTGACAGTTGAAATGTGGGAGCCCCCCTAAAATGGAAGCACACCCTCCTCATCTAAAAGAAGCAAATAGTGTTGTTGTGATGTCCTGCAAAAACAGTATGTGACAAAATTAGCTGCTCCCACAAATGATGACCACAACACACATTATAATTAAATGTGTAGCCTCAGAGGAAAGGCCCAGATTGTTGAACTCATACTTAATGATACCACATATAATGAGTCTGTAGTCATAGCTAACTTGTTGTCCCACAGGTTCTGTGTTAACTTCATTCCCCTGTCCTTACCACATGTACCACATGACATCTCTACAGCCTGTCCCATACCTTCTATGGCAACAGAATAAGTCATAAATAGGCTCTCTAAGAAGAAAACACAGCATCTGTTAGACCTGCTAACATCCAGGGGTGCATCATACATGGGAATGCAACAAGGATTGATAACACCATTGGGAACTCCTTGCAGTCATAGTGCAACCACTGGCTGCATCCCAGCTGACTGGACAATGGCAACTGTTATCCCCTTGCACAGATGCAATGCATCCACCAATCATGGGAATTATAGACCTATTAGCATGAGTAGCCATATCTGCAGGGCCAAGGGGCAAATCATCATGGACCTGATTAGCAAAAATATGTGTAATCTACAAACAATTGACCCTACACAGTTTAGATTTCTGAAAGGAAGATCGTGACTGTTAAAACTGGTGGACATGTTTGAGGCAGTCACCAAGGACCTGGATGAAGGGACATCTGTGCATACAACCCCAAGCCATGTGACACTTTCCCCCACTCAGGCATCATTGACAAAGTCACCCAAGTATGCATCAACAATGATGTCATTATAGGGGTCACTAAGTGGATCACTGATGGAACACATACTCAAAATAGGGGAATCTGCCTCCAATAGCTGATTTGTAACCAGTGGTGTTCAACAGGGCTCAGTCCTGGGTCCTCTACTGCTTGGAATCCATTTAACCACAGTGCAAGCACAAAGTGAATGTCTGTGGCTAACAAAGTTGGCTGATGCCTGCAAACTGTGAGCTGTCATAAAATCTGTGAGTTATGTCAATATCCTACAACAGGGTATTGATGAACAAATGCCCGTTGACGTACTTATGGACGTATACTCCATGCAAATATCTATGCAGTATCATTTCTATCAGTAACAGCTATGTTCCTGGTAAGTAGCACATTGGTAGCAACATCTGATGTACATACTCAGAGGTAACAGACCTGGCCACTCAGGCCTGGCCACACAGGATTACACCTAACTTACCTTAGATCACCATGCCTCCCCAGTGGTAAGAAGGGAATCATATCTTGCTCATGTCTTAACTGAGGGCACTGCACTTAGAAACCCTATCCATCTAGTTTTACACACTGCCACCCATAATTGATGTCGTCATAACCCCCATGTACCCTTTCCTCAGCCCGTCAATATTTGAGTGCAATGTCCATTTTCCCATGTACCTTTCCAAACATTACTGGCAATTGCACACAACACAAATGTCCCTCACAAGGGAATTTCAAGTCATCAGTATCTGTCCAATGGGGATTGTCTGAAATCACTGTCATTGTAGCCTGTGTCATATAGACTATTCAGATGTGATCTCTGCCTTGCAGACAGGGCAATGCCTGACCCTGCTTGATTGGAAATGGTGCATATTTGTAGTTGACATGATACACGGATTGCTCAGTGTAAGGACATTAACCTGGTATGTGACAATACTAATACATGCTGGTGGGAGAGATATGTCTAGCAGACTTTAACAAACCTTTGAAACAAACTCCTGCATAAGGGCAAACAGTGCACCTCATTGGCCCTCATCAGATGCCATCTGTATGATTGGCTGGGTGACTGCTATTTCACCACAGGGCTTCTGCTTGTGTCCCTTGTGGATGGGGGCAATATGGGCTGATTGTGTAAATAAGGGTAAGAACTTGGCTAGGATTGTAAGGACTCTATGGCCATTAGGCTAGTAAAGTTCAATGATACTATGATTCCATACACTGCTGTAAAATGTTCTCACATCCACACACACAAACCTGGCTACATTGAGAACAGCACCACTTCCAATTAATATTTACAGGACACTGCACAGCACACACACACTCCAAGTTGGCTGCAAGTAGATTAGAACCCTTACCTATTTAAGGATACACACTACAGATCACAGTATATAATATATGTGCTACACCTGAAGTCTGCTGTTAATATCTCTTTAGGACATCTCATGCTAGATGATATCAGCAGGCCTTGTTGTGCTGAGGCATTTGGAGTCCCACATCACCCGCTACAATCAAAATACTGCAAAGCCCTACCTTTTTCTAAGTTAGTGAGGTGATTATATTTATGTTGTAGGGAGACACACACACACACACACACACACACACACACACACACACACACACACACACACACACACACACACACACACACACACACACACACTGTAGGGGGATTAAAACCCCTACCCATCTAGTTTTACACACTACAGATTACAGTACTTATCACACTTGCTACAGCTGATATCTGTTTCATACATCACTGCAGGCAAACTACTTCTGGATTACATAAACTAGGCTTGTGTTGAACAGCAACTGTGGCCTGCAGAGTGATATTGCTTCTTACTATTATCTGCATCTAGTAGCCTAGAAGTTAGATAACTGTTTTTTTATCCTAGCTATGTGTCCACAGTTGCCAAGTTGGCCATATGTGGCTGTTTGCATTGGGATGGGCAAGTCTGTGGGCAAGAACCACGTGCCCTGTCAATGCGTGCATAGACAATATTACACATTACACCACCTGCTCACCTGTTGGTGTATGTGTAGTGACATCCAGCAGGCACAGGGTGCTGTAACTAAGTGCATTATCTACTGTTGAGCCCTTACTTTTGATCCTTTGAGCAACATTATATATTTGTCATAGTATAGCTTTACTCACCATTATCAGGGTATGTAGGACAAATACAGACATACATACACATATAAACATATATATTTATGTATATAACAGGGACGTATATATAAATGTAGGCATGTGTGTGTGTGTGTGTGTGTGTGTTTGTGTGTGTGTGTGTGTGTGTGTGTGTGTGTGTGTGTGTGTGTGTGTGTGTGTGTGTGTGTGTGTGTGTGATATATATATATATATATATATATATATATATATATATATATATATATATATATACACAAATATATATGTAGCTAGTATCCTAACCACTGGGAATTGTTCCCCTCTGTTGGCTCTGGGTCTTGGTTGAGGGTGGCAGAGCTCAGTAAGTTCTTGTAGTATGTCCCTGTCCACCCTGTAGTGCTCTAGAATCTCTAGCTCATGTAGCACCTGGAAGACTAATATGGGCCTGAACACTTTTCTACTTCTCTGCCTAGGCTTATTGTCAGCAGCACCAGCAGCACTGACTTCAGCATCTAGCACATACAGATGTAGCAGACCTGCAGCAGCCCCTAGCAATATCTCAGTTAAAATTCCTAAGTCTGTACTCCAATAGTCCAGAGTATTGGGGAAAATCAGAATGTAGGGTGTATGCATACTTTATACAGGTCTGCTGTAGGTCCAGAATGTGTGATTGGCTAACCATGATGCATTTCACCTGCCTTAAATGTAATTAAAATAATTTAATGTATAAATGAAATGACAAAATGGCAATAAAATGCACACTTTTAATAAAATAAAAAAACAACTGGTAATAGCTTTCATTCACATAGAACTTCTTCAGACCTGGTTGTACCACATACAAACCTCATATTTATATGCTAATTAAATCACATGATTAACACATTAACAATGTTTTAACCCTTTCTTACATAAAACTGCTTTAAAATTTTCTTTCTTATTCATACCTGGGTCTGCATCTGTGTTTAGCCTCACTTGCCAGGCATATTCCTTCCAATTCAAATCCTCTTCTGCATCCCATCTTTTTTCTGCATTTGGTTCTAGGTCAATAATAATAAAACTAAACCCCACTTTAGCATTGTTATGAACACTTACAACATGTCTTGGTAAGGCATTGGGCAAATCTAGCTTTTCAATTGCCCTAAGATGTTCATAAATTCTGCGGTGGAAGCTATGTATTGTTCTTCCAGTATAAAATCCATGACAGGAATTACATAATATTAAATATACAATAAATTTGGACTTGCAGTTATAGTTGCCTCTAATGTTGATAGTGTAATCCCTCTTACAGCAACCTTGCTACCTTGTAAAACAAACTTACAATGATTACAGTCTTCACATTTTGATATCCCATTGTAACTTGAAGGAGTAGTATATTTTTTTATTTTCTAAAAATCCTTTAAACTTTTCTCTCTTTTAGTAACAAAGATAGGTTTTTCACATATAAAATTATTTAACTCTTGGAAGTTTTTTAAAACTTCCAATTGTTTAAAATAATCTTGCTTAATACTAAACAAATCAACTGAATTATCCAATGTACATCTTAAATTATAATCTACTGTTGACACATTCTCTTTCATATCATTAAATGTCCCCTTTTGTCTCACAACTTTAATTTTGGCTATAGCTTCATTTATAACAATCGTGGGGTACCCTCTGATCAGGAATTTCTTTCTTAAAATTTCACATTCTTCTAAAAAATACTCATCTTCATCAGTAAGTCTGTTTATTCTGTCAAACTGACTATACACAATATTATTTTTTAATTGTGTGCTATGCATACTGCTATACTCCAAGTAACTATTGCTCTGAACATCTTTTTTATATATTTTAACCAAGATTTTGTCAATTTGTTTATACACAGTCAGATCCAGGTAATCCACACTAAATTTACTTCTATTAAAAGAAAACATCAAATAATTGGAAACAGAATTTAAATATTCACAAAAATTGAGCAGTTTGAATTCAGACCCCCCCTCCCACAAAAAAAAAACAAAAAAAAAAACAAGTCATCTATAAAATGCTTATAGAAATAAATATTACAAGCAAATCCAGAATTCAAAATAAATTCCCTTTCCCAACTACTCATAAACAAATTGGCGTAGCTGGGGGCCATGGCTGCCCCCATAGCCACACCTTTATTTTGTTTAAAAAATCAGTTGTCAAAAGTAAAAAAAATATAAGACAATATCACATCTAATAATTCAGACAACAGACTGATTTCCTCAGCAGCAAAATTAGAACAACCTCTCAAAACTTCTGCAACCCTTTCAATTCCCTCATCATTAGGAATTACAGTGTATAGGGAACATACATCTGCAGTTACTAACCATGTATCCTTTCTTAAAGAAACATTTTTCACACTTTGCTTAAAATCAAACAAATCTTTAACATATGATTCTGCTGTAATAACTGCCTTTTGTAAGCATCTGTCAACAAATATAGCCATGGACTCATATTGCCACTTTTGGTCACTACAGGTTTAAAACTTGGTGTGTTCAAGTTCTTGTGTATTTTGGGAAGACCAAAAAACCTTCCCAACTTGGGCTTATTTATACAAAAAAGTATGTTTGTTCATTATTAATTCTTCCTTCAACTAACCATTCTTCATTTAATGAATTAATGAAATTAAAACTTTTGTCAATATCAACCCAATTAACTTCATCATAAAAATCACCATCAGACCATACATCATAAATACTTTTTTTGTAGAAACCATAGTCCATGACTACCACAGCATTCCCCTTGTCTGCTTTAGTAATATAAATATCTTTGCCATCGATAAGCATCTGTAAAGCATCTTTTTTTATCTTAGACATATTGTAGAAAGCATTCTTACTATGGTTATTTAATAAACTCCTAACCTCTTTTTCACATGTAAGTAAAAGTGCCTCTAACTCTGGCCTAAGAGGAGGCTTGAAAAGACTAGGTTTCCTAAAACAATATTGTTGACATGCCCTATCTTGAAAAAAACATTTCAAATTAATTTTGTGCACAAAACCCCTCAAGGCATTGATGACAGACAAAATATTAACCCTAGAAGATGGCACAAAATTAAGTCCTTTGCTTAAAACAATAATTTGTTCTGAATTAAGCACCACAGAAGATAAATTCACTATCTTGAAATTCAAATTAACAGTACCTTTGTTTGGTGATTGTGCGAATTGCGATTGTGCTGCTGATACTTCTCTGTAGTTCCATTTTGAACATTGCAAAATCTTGCTGCTTGCTGACAGCATAAGTGTTCGTTCCTGTTCCAATGGAAATTTCCCTTGAAATTTTTGTTGTTGTTGTAAAACATATTTTTTCCTTTGTTGTAAAAAACGTTCATTTTTTGTCCATATCTTTGGTACATCATTTAATGGCCTTAGTTTAGTGCGCAACATGGCACTATATGCTGCACCATGCAGCATGGCTTATACAGCAGTCAAAATTAATAATTGAATATATCTGGTTTTAATGACTTGCTGCCTATGTTATCCCTGCCACCTTGGCGGTCTTTCCATGTAAACACGCTCAGCAATGCAGCATGCCATGCAAACACGTGCACCAAAGCTAAAAAGAGTGTAGAAGTAATAGGACCCCCCCCCCCAATATCATCCACATCCAGTGGAAATATCAACATAGTGTGAGAGCCTTCACGAAGTGGATATGCGGACATGTTTACTGCTTTTTGCTATTCAAGACATCCACCTCATTTGCATACATATCCATGCTGACAGCCTGGAAACTACACGGTTCATAGTCGTATGACCTGGGCAACAGCACCAATGCACCATTGTACAGACCTGATGCAAGGTCCTATAATACATTTCTGACAAATATTATAAGATGCTATTTTTTCCTCTTTTTTTATTTTTCTATTATGCATGTTTGCGCACTGTAGCACATAGTGCAAACCTGCTGAGATTATTTAAAAAAAATATTAATTTAATTTATTCCCTTCATCTTTCTGACATCCACAATAATAGTTTAATAGTTTTACTCATGTCTATATTTGGTATAACATTTTCAGGGGATGTATGTCCATATTTCTGCAGTTTTGCATCCCCTTCTTTCTGTGTAGACTCCTGTACGTGGAAAAATTCCACATACACTACAGACACTGACACAGAGTCTACAAGGATGCCTTTCTGCTTGTTGAATTGCTGAAACTGCCTCATTTGCATAAAATGTACCTGTTTATGAGGTGATTTGCATTCCATGGAATTTTCCATGTTTGTGTGTGCATGCGCACAGCTAAAAGGCGTTTACTGAATCTAAAAATGTTCGCTCGTGTATGCATTGTGCAGCGATGCATAAAAAAAAATTGTGTAGGCTTTACTGAATTCCCCCCCAGGTTATGTCATGAGTGACATATTGCAATTATTAATATGGATTTGACATGACAGTCTTGTCTCTGCAGTAGACCCCAAATCTGCTGCGTCTTTCAGACTACTGTTACCTAAAGCATATTCTATACCAATTGGTACAACATCACTAATAGCAATGAAATGCATGCACAGCTCAAGTAACAATGTATACCAGGTGGAAAATAAAGGGTAATGCAAAGACAAGTGACACAAACTGAAATCACTGTGCCACCTTCAGACCACGCAACTATCCTTATTTTTGGAGAATGTTCCTATTTTCAGGCGTGATTTAACCCTGAACATAATGTACCCATTATTGGAGGTATAGCCCTAGTTTGTAGTTTGATTTACCCCTCACACAATTTTCTGAATCTTGTCTCACCACATGTGCTTTTTGAAGTTGTCTAGTACACAGAATACCACACTACATGACTAACATACTAGTGACACCAATAATTTAAAGAAAGCAGAGAGACACATTACAAATCCTTTTTTCAAAAGCAAAAAATGAATGACCTTGTGTGGTACAATGTTGAAATACAGTTCATTAAAGTCTACTGATTTTATTCTATCTCTTTGACAATGTGCTTATATTTTTCCATCACTTTTGTCACACACTCTGTTTTTAAACATGTGTTTCTGAGTAGTATCCCACATTCCTACTGGAAGTGGGAAGAGTTATATGCTATTTGGTTTTCCAAGTAGACTTTTGGCTGGATGTTCGTACTTTTCAAAAGCCTTCATTTCTATTATCAATGTCTGCAGGTTAAGAGGTATGACCAGCACACATCTGTGAGAGCATTTTCCTGCAGAAGCATATGTCTACTTCTACCCCCAACTTTACACATTATCTTACCTTAATTGAAAGACAAGTGTTTTACCTAATGTCCTGTAAGCAGCGGTGATATCTGCTCATGTGCATCCTGAGTTGTGTGCTTGCTGTCTATCACCCCAACTACAAAGATTTAGTAACAGCCAAATGTAGTTAACACAAGGTCCTAATACTGTATAGGCAGCACGTGTCTTTTCAGTTCAGTGTTTGTCTCGCAGTGCTGCAAACATGTATCTTTGAAGCCATGGCTGTGAGTTATTCAATGCTACTTGCATATTGCTGCAAAACAAATCTGCATCTTCATCCAAAAATAAGATCTAACAAGGGCTTTTCATTTTCTCGGTCTATAGTATTTATTTATTTAGTTATTTATTTATTTATTTACCAGGTAGGTGGGCTGGTCAGCTGACCCTTTTCAGCCGCAACCTGTGTTTATGGAGCACATAGCACACAGAGTTAAACAGATACATAGACTTACATAGGTTCATAGGTAGGTACTAGGCTATTGGCCCTAGGCCTATATAAGCCTAGCCAAAGGTACCCTGGCTTTCGCCACCCAAGAAAATTATTTTCCTGTGCCACTGTCAAGCAGAGCCACAGAAGTGATCCCCGGGGTGAATTTCCTATCTCCCATCCAATCATCAAGATTTTTCTTGAACAGTACTAATGAGGAGCTTTGTTTGATATAGATAAGTAGTTTGTTCCAGAGTATGGGAAGTCTCTGGGACAGGAATCTATCCCACCAGCATGTTCTGTTTATTGTGGTGATGAGGTTTAGGTCCCTAGAGTATGTAGCTCGTAGGGATTGGGATTTCTTTAAGTGGAGCATGTCTAAAAGCTCTGGGTTTGACATAGCTTTGTGTGTTAGGCAGAGATCACCTCTGAGTAGGTGATATGCAATGGAGTAAAGCTGCAGTTTTTTGAGATGGTCTGCATAGGGCATCTCTTTGAGGCTGGTAATCCTCTTTGTGAGGTATTTCTGTGGCCTTTCCAGTTGTTGTAGATGTCTTGTGAGGTACATACCAAAAGGGGGCATTGTACTCTATAATGGGTCTAATGAGTGACGAGTGGAGGGGAACAATTACCTCTTTTTCCTGGATGAGAAACCATTTGTGATGAGGTGTGCCACATAGAAGGATTTCCTGACTACTGTGGTGATGTGATTATCAAAGGAGAGACTACTGTCCACCTGTGTCCCAAGGTCTCTTATCACACTTTCGGTGTTAAGTAGACTACCACCTATCTGGTAGTTCATGGGTACTGAGTTTTTACCAAAAGGAATGACAATGCACTTTTTGGCATTGAGCTTGAGGCCATGGCTTTGACACCAGGCATCTGTCTCAGCAAGGCCCTTTTGTAGGATGTCCACATCTTTTGGAGTTTTGATTATGGCTCCTAGTTTGCAGTCATCTGCGAACTTCATTAGCCAAAGACCTTCTGTGTTGGCCTGTACTTCAGAAAAGTAGATACCAAACAGGAGAGGACCCAGGACTGAACCCTGTCGTACTCCACTTGTCAGTGGTCTGAAGCTGGATTTGGAGTCACAGTGTGGGTTCTGTCAGTGAGCCAGTTGGCAACCCATCTTGTGACATAGGGATTTATACCTAGTTTAGTGAGTTTATCTATAATTCCAGAGTGGGGGATGGTGTCAAAAGCCTTGGCGAGATCTAGATAGGCTGTGTGAACCACCTTACCCTCATCTACGGCTTTGGTGACTGCTTCAAAGAAGTCTATCAGGTTTAGGAGACATGATCTGCCTTTTACAAACCCAAACTGGGTGGGGTCCTGAGTTTGGAGATTACCAATGTCATTGTTTATAAGTTCCATGATGATACGCTCCATAGCCTTGCAGACCAGGCTCGTTAGGCTAATGGGGCAGTAGTTTCTGGGGTCTGTGGTGGCTCCCCCTTTGTGGACTGGGATAACTGTCACTGTGAGCCATTCAGTTGGCACATAGCCTGAGGTGAGGCTATGACTGAACATGGTACTTAGGTGGGGTGCCAGTTCGTTCTGTAGTTCATATAGGACATAGCCTGTGATGTTGTCAGGTCCCATGGATGCTGTGTTCTTGGCTTTGGATAGTGTGTTTTTTACCTGTGCAGCCGTAATTACAGGAACTTTGCATTCTTCTGGTATAGAGATGGGCCTTTTAGGGGATGACAGAGGAGTAAAGTTAGCACTGAACCTATCTGCCAGGATGTTGGCAATATCCGTTGGTTCTGTATATTTAGTGCCATTTTGCTGTAACTCAGAGCAGATCTGAGTGTTGCCATTGACATTATTGACATAGCTATAGAATGCTTTGTGGCTGTCTTTAGAGTCAGTGGTGATTTTGTTTTCATAACTAGCTTTGGAGGATTTTATGAGGGATCTCAGCTTCTTACTGAAGCTGACCAGGGAGTTTCTTCAATCATTGGATTTTACTCTTTTTTTTGCAACAGTTTCTTTCTTCTGTTGTAGAGTTTGTTTATGGCAGGGGACCACCAGATTGGCTTCCTTTTTTTGGAGGATAGCATCTTGTTTCTGTTAGGGATTGCATGATCCATGCACTCATGTAAGTGCTTATAAAGTGCATTTGTGTAGGATTCAGCAGTCATACCTCTATTGTCCATCAGCATGGGTGTCGTGAAGTTTGCCACTTTTGTCTTAAGAAGCATGAAGTTGGCTTTGGAGAAATTTTTTACTGTGGTTTCCCTAATGGGGGGTGGGGGAGGGATGTGGACGTCTAGGGTGATTAGCTTATGGGCGGATCTGACCAATGAGGAATTGACCTCTGGTGTGGTGCACCCATTGCCCATGTTGGTAATAACCAGGTCTAGGATATTGCTGCCCCTGGTGGGAGTGTGGATAAGTTGACCCATGGTATTGGAATTTATGAATTCCAGAAAACATTGAGCACAAGAGTTGGTACATGAGTAGTTTGCCCAGTTAATGGTAGGGTAGTTGAAATCGCCCATTATTAGGGTGTTAGGTTGTACCATAATATTTTCCAGTGTATTAAGAAATGAGGAGTGGGAATCCTGTGGCATGGTGGGGGATCTGTAGCAAGCTACAATTTGAATTGCGGTCTTGCCCAGAGTTAGTTCCACTTGGATAATCTCGGATGCATTATGCTGAGCAACTAGCCTGGATGTGTGGATATCCTTAATGAATATGGACACGCCTCTGCCTTTAGTGTTTCGGTCCAGGTTAGGTGGCCGAAAGGTGTGGTATGAATTATAGCCTGGTAATGCAGGGGTACTCTCTGGAGCCTTGAACCAGGTCTCTGTCACTGCACAGATGTCGATGTTCCCCATTTTAAGGAGTGCCTCGAGAGAGTGCATTTTGAGGTTTAGACTTCTAGCATTGAGTAGCAATACCCTCAGATTCTTCTTGCCTGTACCTGTTAGGGTGGAGAATTTGTCATTTGAACCTTGCCTAAAAAAGGCACTATAGGGGTGGCTAGAGCCTTAGCCAGTATCCGGAATCCCAGGGGCGACAGGTGCAGGCCATCTCTGGCAAAGCATCATGGCTTGTCGATCATGTCATCCCAGGCAGACAGATACTGGATCCCTTTAGAATGACACCAGAAGCTTAGCCAATTGTTGAAGTCAATCATTTTGTCCTTGTACTGTGGTATCATTCTGGGTGATGGCAGGATGCTACTCAGGGCTAGGGTCATACCTGCCTGGGCTACAAGATCGGACAGCTCCTCCATGTCCCTTTTCATGTAGTCCAAGGAGGTACATCTCAAGTCATTCACACCAACATGGACAATGACAGAGTCATATTTGTACTTGTTGTGGAGTGACCTGAGTGCATGCATTATGTAGCGGATCCTGGCACCCGACAGGCAGCTGACAGTAACTTTCTCCTTGTTTAGCCTGGTGAGTGGAACATCAGTGTGCCTGACTAGAGAGTCACCTATGACTAGAGTGTTGGGTACGTTGTTATGCCTTATGGGCTGTGGTTGAGTGGAACACTGAGTTTGGGGGCTATGTGTCATTTGGGTTGTGTTAGGGGATGGAGGTTGCTTGTGTTTCTGCTTTGGAGGTCCCTGTTGCTTGGGCAGGTTTTTACTGAGAGCATCCACGAATGCAGGTGTGTGTTTTGTGTTTCTATGTGTGTGTTTTGGTAGTGTAGGTTTTGAGGGACTATGTGCTGAGTGTGGTGTGGTGCAAGTGTTTACCTTCTCCTCTTGACTGTCTAGTCCAGCTTTGCTTCCAGTTTGGCTATATAAGTGCATCTCTCACAGGTTGTAGTGTTGGGTGGTAGGAGGAGAGGGTTGTCTGTGTACATGAGGCAATTACTGCATTGCCTCGAGATGCCCAGATTCATCAAGTAGACAGGAGAAAACACCGGGGGCTGACCCTTAGATATGCCTGGATAGGTGCTTATTTGTTAAGTACTAGAAACTGTTTTCCACTAGACAGCGAGGAAAGTTGAGTGCTGTAGTAATTTGTAGCTTATTTAGTGCTTACAATAAGTTCTGAACAAGCACTGAAACAAAAAACTGGCTAGTTCTAAGAAACAAAATTAAGCTAGAAGGCTTCCCTCCAACACAGAAAGGCTTGGGCCCTAGAAGCCTACAAATAGTCCTGGACACAGCAAATCTATATCCAGGCTAGACTACCCACAGGAAAGGCAGGAAACAAGCTTAGAAAAAGTTTTTTTTTTTTTTTAGTGGAAAGAGAGAAAGGAGTAGCAGAAACTAAGCTGATTGGCCTTCTCAAATGTTCTCCCTGTACTGGCTAGAATGAGATAATGACACTAGACTGGGAGGAGGGTCCCAGATCAAATTTACACTAGTGTCAGGCAACTGCAAAGCCACCAACTATAAAAACACTATACCAACATGGAGGGAGGGTGGGAAACAAACTGCAGAAATGTTTCTCACAGCTGAAAAGCAGCAGTGAGCCTTTAAATGAAAGTTTTAAACAGCTAAAGGAGCCTCTAGAAGAAAGAGTTTAACTGCAACAAGTTATCAGAAACAAACAGCCCAACAGATGCTTAATAAAAGTGGACAATTTCCAGTTAATACCTCACACACAGGGAAACTAGCTAGAAAAATACACAGTACACAAAGTGCTATAAATAACAAAGAAATAAAGAACAAAATAAACAAAAAACAGGATACTTAATGTTATATATTATAGCTCCGAGTTTGCTCAGTGTCCTTCCTTCGATTAGCTCAGTGTGAAATGGCAGAACACTCACAACTGAACTTCTTAGGTAACAGAAAGTTGAAATCTGAGACAGCTTTTAAGAAAGAAATCTCAAAAGAACCAATGAGGTGCTTAGTCTAAGCTGTAGTCCAGGTGACCTCAGTCCGCCAATGGCCTCAAACAATTCTCTCTCACTGAAATGCCTGATGGCTTTGGCTAAACCAAGATGTCCCTGAATATGTGCTCAGACATAGCTCCGAGTTTGCTCAGTGTTCTTCCTTCGATTAGCTCAGTGTGGAAAATAAATAAATAAAATAAAGACCTTACATTATCACCCAAACAATCATTGTTATGCAGGAAAACTATGTAGGGCAATTAAATTACAAAGTTATATATGAGACATACATTTAAGGATAAACAATTATAATGAGACATATGGTAAACAGTTACAGTGTGGCAAAGTAAACTGTTTCATTGAAAACAGTTAATTAAAGTAGTATATGCAAGCATTATATACAGTATATATAGATGCATTTCTAAAAGCAATAAATATATAATACATTTGAGTCATGTATGTTATAAAACAAAACCATAGCACCTGAATGCAAGACAGAAGAGACCAACGTATCTAGCGTAATCTCAATTTAATATCCACTTTCGTTCTTAGACTTTATCAAGAATGTTAAAAATGATAGTCTGAGGACAAAAGAGGGTATTAAACTGAGAATACACTACAAATATTGGCCTCTTCTGTCTTGCATTCAGGTGCTGTGGGTTTGTTTTATATAAATGTTTTGTTATACACCTGGTTGGGTTTGCTTCAGTTTTTTTGTTTTTGTTTTTCATGTGTGTTATTAATCATTATCTCCAAAGCAATTATTTGCTTTCATTGATGAAGAGTTTTCATTTTCTTTAATTTTTTAAATAGAAACATGTTCTGATTTCTTTGGATAGGTAGTTCCACATTAAAAGCCTTAATCATGAAAAGGCTTTTTCACCTGTTGTGCTTTTGACTCGGAGGTGATAAAGAAAAAAAAAAAATCATCCTGGCTCTTTCTTAGGGGGTAAGTTGGTTCCATGAATGGTAGTTTAGTTCTTAGTGATGGACAGTATCCTAGTCTTAGTATTTTAAAGATAAGGCAGATCAAAAGGAAAGTGACCCTATCAACTATAGAGAGCCAGGTGATACCCTTTATTAGGTCACAACAGTGTGTGTGTGTGTGTGTGTGTGTGTGTGTGTGTGTGTGTGTGTGTGTGTGTGTGTGTGTGTGTGTGTGTGTGTGTGTGTGTGTGTGTGTGTGTGTGTGTGTGTGTGTGTGTGCGTGCGTGAATCATCAAGCCATGTAAACCTGAAGATTTTGTGTTTCACAGTTTGTAGTTTTGGGGTATTGTGTGCAGAGCATAAGGTTAACAAGGGTTGGCAGTACTCAGTTTTGGGGAGTAGGACATTCCTAGCTACAGTATGTGAGTTCTAGCTTTTGGAGATAGTAGCTGATTGTACAACAGAGATGAAGTTATCATAGTACTTTATTCATGATATTGTCTATATGGTTGTAAAAATAAGTGAAGGGTCAAATGTTATGCCTAAGTATTTATATTTGGACAAAAAAGGGATAATGTTATTATTTGTGATTTTACATAAGATGGATTGTAGGCTTGCTATTACACGGGGAGTGAAAAATAACATTGCATTAGTTTTCTTATGATAGATGAGAAGTTTATTACTAGCTGACCAGTGGAATAATTTTGTAAAAGCTTGTTTTGAGTTGTGTTTTTAAATCTGTGAGGGACTTATTAGAAGTAGAATGTCATCAGGAGTAAGCAGTCTGATCAAGTGAAGAAAATTCAATAGTTAAATTGTTAATGAAGAGGCAAAATATTAGTGGAACAAGCACTGAGTTCTGTAGAGTGGCTCAATGCCAGGTGTCTAAACAAGAAGTTTCACTTCATTCAAGCTCTCCTCACCTTGGAAAAAGCGGACATCTGTGTAGTTACTGAGACATGATTTAAAGCTGCAGAGAATACCCCAGCAGTACAAGGCTTCAGTGCCTTGCAAACATTTAGACCAACAGGTGAGCAGACAGGGACTAAAGGTGGATGTGTTTTGATTTACCTCAGTAAAAAACATACTTCTAGATTGATTAACCAGGATGATATACTGGAGTTTCTCTGCATCCTTATTACAATAAACAAAGTCCCATACCATATCCTAGCAAGTTATAGGTCACATTCTATATTTCATGGAACCCATATCTCATACTTAGACTTATTGGATACACTCACCATTCAATCAAATACCATATTCGGGGGGGGGGGGCATTAATTATCCCTCTATAAACTGACTGGCTCAGACATTCTTAGCCTTTGTAAACAGAAACACCTTGGACCAGTTGACCAGGTAGTGGATACTCCTACTAGATGTACAAACCAATTGAACCTGTTGCTCACAAATATGGGAGAAAGGTGCAACCCCCACCACTGATCAGTGTCATGTCCTCTCTGGTAAGGTTAGCCACAATGCAGTTTCCTTTGAAATTAGGATCACTTATGTAACCCCAGCAAACCCTGTAACAGTTAGAAACTATTCCAAGGCAAACTAACTTTTATTAAGTGATAACCTGTCAAAATTTCAAACCCCTCCAAACCAAGATAAAAAAGTAGTTTATGTGGAATTATTCACAGAAGTTCTGTATGACCATGTCAGTGATTGCAGAGAGACTGCTATGCTTACCAGAAGTAAGCCCAAAAGTAACTCAAAAAAACAAACCACTGTGGTGGAATCCAAAATTAACCAGGCTGTAAAACAAAATAAAAAAGTCATAGCTAAAATTAGGAAGTTCAATATAAAAAAAAAAACATAAAAACTGTCTCATTAAACTGAATAGAGAACTAAAAGGACTAATTAAGTCCAACAGACAACTTTTGAGGTAAAGATAGTGTCCTAGGCCAAGAACAACCATAATGCATTCTTTAACTATGTTCAAAACAAAGGTGGCACACAAGAGTGTGCCAAACTGTTGTTAAAAGCTACCATGTTCAGATATAGCAAATGTGACTGAGAAATTCAGCTCTAGCTTTACCACCCTTCACCCCCAGCTGCCCCAGAAAGTACCATGTAACATAATCCCTTCAGATATCACTAGGGAGCAGGTCTTAAATGTGCTCTCTAAGGCCACAAATACAGCTTCAGTGGACCCTAATAATATTCCAGGACGCCTTCTAAATAGCTTGAAATATGACTTGTTGAGGTCATTGGTGTCACTATTCAACCATAGACTCTGCACAGGCTTTATGCCATGTGAATAGAAGACTGCAAAGGTCATCTTCTCTGCACAAGAGTTGATCATCAATGAATCCTGAGAACTAGAGACCCTGACTAGCCTTATATCCAAAGGCATTGAAAGAATTATCATGGGCATGAATAACTGTAACACAGGAAACTATTCACACTGCATCCAACCCAGTTGGTTTCATCAAAGGCATATTATACTCACTGAACCTGGTGGACTTCTTAGAAAAGGTCATCAAGGCAATGGATGAGGGCAAAATGGTGCATATTGCCTACATTGACCTAGCTAAGGCATTTAATACAATATCCCACTCGGGCATTGTAAACAACCTCATAGAATTAGGCATAAACTCCAATGTAAATTCCTGGAAAGCCAGCCACCTCAAAGACAGGACCCAGGAAGTTAGGATTGGAGAGATCCTCTACAAAAAGAGGTTGGTCACCAGTGGAGACTTCCAGGGCTCTGTGCTGGGTCTGCTCCTCTTTGGCATCTAGTTTTTTGGAAGTCAAGTCCAATGTCAAAGACTTCTGGCAGGAGCAATCATAGAAAACCCCAAGATACATATTACAGGAATGTCTAATGTAGACATATAACTAGCTACAAAACCACAGCTTAAAACTCAATGCCAAGAAATAAAACAAAACTTGAAAAATCCAAAGCTTCAAAAACCAAATAAGAAACCAGCTCGAACCAACTACCAAATAGCCACACTCGGACAAATGGATTTAGTGCTTTCATTCACTTTAATTACGTGAACTTCATCAGAAAAAACACTCACAGACCTACCCCTTCCTTTTATACTGAACTGAATAGAATAACAGGAAATGATGTACAACACCAATCAATCAAATAAAAAAATGTTGAACATAATCAAAAGAATAATACAATCAATCTATAATACACAATATTCTAACCATAATATCATGTGATTCTGCATAAATAATTTATCTATACATTAAAAAAACATTTCAAGTTAATAACTTCATTTAAGCCGGGTATTTTATCTGCCCCAAACAGGAGCTGCCAGAATGCCTCTTTACATTCCAACATATTATTTAAATCCCCAGCAAATAAAGCTTTATCAACACTATCTAAAACAAAAAGCTCAAACTTATTAAATATTGAACAAGAAAGTGCATGTTTAGATAATGAATTAGTCTTGTCTTTTTTCTTGATAGCTAAAGTGTGTTTGTATATTCTACATTTAAGGCTTCTCTTAGTTTTCCCTATATAATAATTTTTACATGTGGTACAGGTGGCTAAATAAACTACATATTCACTGTTGCAGTTATAATACTTTTTTGTCCAAAATGTTTGTCTCAAATGTTCCACAATAACAAAGGATGAGTTACTAATACATCTACATTGTTTGCAGTTCATGCAACCAAAAGTTCCTTTCTTATTTGAACAAACACGGATATTCTTACTATCCTTACCTTTACCTGATTCCAACATGAACTTGATGTTAGTAATTCTCTTAAATGTAAATTTAGGTGTCACCCCTAAAATCGAAGCCAATTACTTATTTCCTAAAATAATTCTCCAATTGTTCTCAATGATATATTTAATGTTCCACATTTCACTAACTATAGGCAAAGGAAATCAGTGTGAAATTCTTGTGTGTTTGTTACACTACTCATCCGACAAATATTCGGTGGACCCACCACTGAGTCCTTAGAGTGTAAAATTGGTTTAGCCACCCCATTTCTTAAAGTCCTAACTTCACCTTCTATTCTCTTCAACCATTCTGAATCATACCCTCTGTTAAGGAACAAAGATCTCAGAAATATTAATTCCTCAGCAAAAACCTCTTCATCTGAAGTCAGTCTACTGAATCTTATAACCTGACCCTTGATAACTCCCTTCTTCATATGAATGGGATGCAAACTTTCCCTGTGTAAATACTGATTAGCAAAACATGGTTTCCTATATATTTTGCTTTTGAATTCTCTTGTAGTATCATCAATACTTATAGTCAAATCTAAAAAATTGATGCTTTTTCCAAACCCACCAATTTTAAAAGATAAAAAACGTGTGGTGTTGATCAAATATATAACTAAATATATTACTAATTCAACAAATTCGTGATAGTCACCCGTCCACAGAAAAAACAAGTCATCAATGTATCTATATATCAACATATATCATTGAGAACAATTGGAGAAAAAATATTATATAGGGAAAACTAAGAGAAGCCTTAAACGTAGAATATACGAACACACTAGCTATCAAGAAAAAAGACAAGACTAATTCATCATCTAAACGTGCACTTTCTTGTTCAATATTTAAAAAGTTTGAGTTTTTTGTTTTAGATAGTGTTGATAAAGCTTTATTTGCTGGGGATTTAAATAATATGTTGGAATGTAAAGAGGCATTCTGGCAGCTCCTATTTGGGGCAGATAAAATACCCGGCTTAAATGAAGTTATTAACTTGAAATGTTTTTTAATGTATAGATAAATTATTTATGCAGAATCACATGATATTATGGTTAGAATATTGTGTATTATAGATTGACTGTATTATTCTTTTGATTATGTTCAACAATTTTTTATTTGATTGATTGGTGTTGTACATCATTTCCTGTTATTCTATTCAATTCAGTATAAAAGGAAGGGGTATGTCTGTGAGTGTTTTTTCTGATGAAGTTCATGTAATTAAAGTGAATGAAAGCGCTAAATCCATTTTTCCGAATGTGGCTATTTGGTAGTTGGTTTGAGCTGGTTTCTTATTTGGTCAATGCCAAGAAATACTTAATAGTACCTTTTGAGAAGTCAGCCATCCAGGGAAATTACCTCATTAATAAAACACACCTAAAAGTAAACAAGAGACCGGGATTTAGGACTCATGTAGATGGTAATCTGGCTTTCGACCAACGTGTATCTTAAGGTTGTAAGAAAATCATTCTATGCCACTGAACTTATAGTAAGGGCATGGAATCTAGGTCCAGGAAATTCATCACACCACTGTACTCAGCCCTCATCAGACCCATCATTAATTCCTCCTTTTGTATGTACCTGACTAGGCACATGCAAGAACCGCAACATCCACACAGTTTCCTCATAAAAGGAATACAGGGCATGAAAACAATGTCCCATGCAGATCACCTCAAAGCACTATCTTGGTATTCTGTTTTCTATATACTGCCTAGATGTGATTTATGTCTGGTATACATGCCATCATTTGATCCCATTCTGATGGACCTTTTGCATATCCATAAAATAAACAGTACCAGAACTACTAAATCTAAAATTTAAACTTTGCTTGTGACTTAACTAGGACATGTTGGAGGGACAGGTATGTATCACGGGTAATCCCTATTCTCTGGAATAGGCTTCCTATCCATGTGAAGCAGAGCGATTCCCTGAATAGGCTTTCCATCCATGTGAAGCAGAGCCCTTCCTTAATGCTATTCAATCACAACCTCCTGGACCAGTTGATGAGAAATAGGAAATGCACCTCCAGTCAGGCAAATATGTATCTGATGGACAGAGACAACCATTATGTAACTATATGGCACAATAACTCATGATACTTTTGGGTTACATGGCTAAGTTAATTAAGGCCCCAGTGGCCATTAGCCTAGTATACATCTGTGAAGATGTATACAAGGACTCAGTACACAAGAACTAGTGTTCATATTCACAGAGGAGTTCCTAGTGGGATTGGGTATACATAAGGATTCAGCTCTGAGCCTACTTCTGCTCATACTGGTGATGAACTACATTAGCAAACAAGTCAGTGTGGGATGGATCAATAAAGTTGCTGTACGTAGACAATGTGACATTACAGGCAGATTCTGAAAAGGAACCTCAGCAGATGATAGGAGACAGGACTGTAAAACTGAAGGCAGATGGAATGACCCTGAGCACAGACAAGACTGTGGCTATGGCAGCAAGTGGGGGAAATCTGACGTCAAAAATTGAAATAGAAGGGAAAATAATGGAACAAGGTAACAGCTTCAAGTATCTAGGAGGTGTGGTTGAAGTCAGAGATAGCAACAGAGATACTGTAGCAAAATGGCACAATATGTCATGGGGTGGTGTGTGACACATGAATGCCAAAGTAGCCGAAGAGAAAGGTATTCAGAATAGTGGTGCACCCAGTTCTTCTGTATGGGACAGAAACCTGGGCAGTGATGGCAGGACAACTGAGAAAACGTGAGTTGATGGAGATGAAGCACCTGAGATGAGTAATAAGTTGTACACAGTGTGACATGAAGAAATGAGGACGTGGTCAGATCCCTCCCCGTACTAAAGAGGAAAAAATTAAAAAAAAAAAAAAAAAGTTCTTTCTACTGGCACAGCATCCAGATGCACAATGTGTTCCTACCCCACCACAGCCATTTAGGTCTCATTTATGTGGCCTGCCCCTCCTTCAACACATTTTATTAAAATAATAATATTTTTTTATTTTAAATGGCAGCAAACTGATAGCTACAAATGTAGCAAGCATTTACTACAGTTTATACCCTGCCTGCACGGAGTGTTACAGCTCTCAGGTTTTAGGTAAAAAAATATCAAACTCAAGTTTAGATCACACATGGAGCAGTACAGTGCTGAGTTTGACCACAAATGCAATACCAACTTTTATAAGCTGCTACTGCATTAAAGAGAGATATGGATCAACTGATTGTGCCCCCCACAACAGTTTGAACCTGAGGCAGTTGCCCCACTAGCTCGACCCTAGCTATGCTACTGCTGCTAGGCAAAACAAAGTCAATGAGATCAGGAAATCTAAATTGCAAAGGTTGTTGTGAAGACCGGACAGCACTTGGTTTGTTGACTCATACCTCTCAACTGTACCAATTTTTGCAGAATGTCTAGATTTTTTCCTCAAATTTTTAGTCCATTTTTCATAAAACTGTGGTTTTCTGGCAAGTCACTGATGAATCATTAAAGACTGAAGTCAGAAAATAATGATGGACATTTGAGTTTCAGACTTCACACCCTTCATAAAATTCAAGCTAAAGCAAAACCTATTATTCTATCAAATTTCTAAGTTTGTAAGAGCAGTATTTAAAATTGTCCCTATGTTTTGGCTTTTATCACCTCATTATTTATGGCTTTGTCCAGATTCCTTGTTCGAAGAGGTTGAGAGGTATGTCTATTGTCATGAAGAAACAAATGCAGACTTTCACCCTTGTCTCAGACACTTGGTTGAGGTAGATTAGTCTCTGGTACAGAAGCAGACATGTTAGACATCAGTCAAGCTATTCTCAGTACAGCTTCACTCATTTGGATTACTGGGATACTGCATTGAGGTTGACACTCATTAGGAATTTGTCTGGAAATATATGTCTGTTGAGTCAAATTATGGTCCAGTCTTTGGTTTATAACAGGACGGAATGTGGTCCTCTGATTTTCTGCACTGTTAGTGCCCTGTTTTTTTCTTAGCCTCTAGCTTTAAGTAGACAGCTTGGACAGATTATAAGACAGGTAGTGGACATGCAGAAGGGGAACCATCTGTGAGGAGAAGCGAGAGGTTGGCAGAGGAATCAGTCATACCAGAACCACCAATATTTCAGGGGTGGGGGGGGGCAGATATCCAGGGACAAGTCGGAATTACCGGCAGACTTAATGTTACTGTCTTCACCCCTTGAAGAGAATTATCATACTGTGAATATGCTAGGTATGAATCATTGATCATGACAATAGTGTATGTAAAAAAGAGAGTTTTACTGTTTTTAACTTCACATATATGATTATTAATGATGTAGATTTTAAATTGTTTTCTAAAGGGTTTCATTTTGTACCCTCCTGACCCGGATCTTTGGTGAACATGTTGATTGACCTCAAAATGTTTATTAGACAACTTAATTTGCAATTTTTTCAAGGGGCACGAGTTGAACAGACTTGAGTTGAGTAGGAAAAGCCTGTTTAATCCACCTGTCAACCAGTCATTAAAAATCTTTGAAGAACTGGTAGAGTGGGAAGTCAGGCAATTGGATGTTAAAAGCAGGTCAAGTACGAATCTTTCAGATGGTGAAATGTCTCTACTCAAACAATTGAGGGAAGAAAAATGAAAAGTGATGAAGCCAGCAAGGGAAGTGAGGTTGTTTTGATGTACACTGTTGATTATGACACATATATGTACAATAAAAGAAAAACAAGTAAATATCGTCAAAACAAACACAACAAAGAAAATAAAACAAACGCAGATAAAACGGTGACATAAATAAAGTAAACTTTTAAAGGCAGTCCTTCAATCGAGAGTAAGTCCTATCTTCTTATGATACCAGTTAATTTTTTACAAAAATGTAAAGGTTTCATCCAATGTGCAAGCGCACGTCAGTGTCAAGCAACACCCAGCCATTAGGAACACAGTTGCATTTAGTGCTCAAAACATACATGTAAATACATAAAACATAATAAACTATTAATACAGTTAATAAACGATACAAAAAATAAATAAACATATAAAAACAAAATAAAAACAATTATATAAAATAAAATACAAAAATCAAATATTTATCTATAAACACAAATAAAATATAATAAAACAAATATAGAGAAATGAGTATAGTATACTATGAGAGCAGACAACATCTGAAAGACCATGAGAATGTAACTGATCTGTCCTTTCAGTAAGAAAATATAGAAATAATTAGCAATCAAAAAAGCAAACCAACTCCCTAGTTATGACTTGCCTAAGTTATATGACTTCCTATAACATTAACTTGTATAAATATTGATACTTGTAAAAAAATTAAAAAATTGTTAAACTTTTGATTTTTTTACAAAGTAAAATTTTTTTGCATGTAAATCTTCTTTTTAAAAATAAGGTAACATATATATAAATTAGAATTAATCTAGCTTCATTCTATTTTTCATCAGTTTGCTTTGGACTTTATTTTTATTTTTTAAATTAAATTTATTAGTGTAGATAGGACTAAATTAGTGACTTAATTGACAGTTGATTATGCCTGCCATATATTATTAATTAAGAGAGTATTTTTGCTTTAAAAGTTAATCACATTCAACTACTTTCTCATTTGTGTATACAGTTTGTGTGTATTCACATAGTATATCATGATTTGTGTAATCCATAGAAGACATTATATGACTGCCTATTTAGATACTTTATATATTTTATATTTTTGTGTTTTGTTTTTTTTATTTTTTTATATTGTTTTCATATTTATATGTAGCATATGTTGTTTTAAATGTCTAATGTATATTTAAATTAAATTTACATGTATACAGGAGCACTTTAGCATTTGAAATGACACTGTGTCTAAAATGCAATTTTTTGCAACCAATCAACATTTTTGGAGTTTTTTTATGTTTTGAAGAACTGTGTATAGTTACATAAGTCTGATGAAGCCTTTTTGAAAAAAGCGCCACTTTGTTTGTGCAAATAAAAGCTTTTTTGCCATAGGGAACAGCGTATATGGTGTTTGATTTATATATACATATATGTACAATATTTTACAGGATCCAGAGCATTACACTGTAGTTTCCCGTAATGAGATTAATATTGCTCATTCCAAAATTAGCTACTATTTATTGGACCACCTATTGCAGGGTAGTATTAACAAGAAGTTAAATAACTACTTACATGTAGAGAAGCCTAGGATACCCTGCATATCTGGGATTCCCAAAACCCACAAAGGGACTGTTAACATGAAATTCAGACCCATTTTAGCGGGAGCTGGGAGTATTACTGAACCTTTAGCTATTTACATTGATTTGCAACTAAAGATGTTTATTAACTGTGTGTTACATATGGGTCTACTTTATTAACTTGAATGTTCAAAAGTTCAAATGCAAACAGATCGACAAATATGCATCAAACTTTTAAACATTTGAAAGTTAATAAAGAAAAAAAATACACAGAAAAAAAAAGATACTCCGAGATCGCACTACATTAAAGTAAATGGAAATCTCCACCTACAGAGATTTGCATTTACAGTTTTGGTTTGATCCATATGCATTTGGGGTTTTACGCTTTCGTGTAAATAAAGTAGACCCGGTACATATTATTAAGGATTCATGGGAGTTTTTGGGAAGGATAACTAAGGACAAATTTGGCCCCAAAATTTTTTTAGTTACTATTGATGTTATTTCCAAGCATTCCGCACGAGGTGGGACTGGAATGGCTTGGGTAAATTTTATTGGCAGAATCTGGTTTAAACAGAAATACTATTAATTTGATTATGAATATCATGGACACCATTCTCAGGAATAATTTTATTCGTTTTAATGGGAAGTTTTACCAGAAAAGGAAAGGTGTTGCCATCGGGGCAGCCTATGCCCCCTATATGCAAATTGTGTATTATATTACTGGGAACAGAGGTTTGTCCTTAACACTCACTGGCAGGGTTATATTACATTTTATACCCGATATTTGGATGACATTTGTCTATCATGGGATGTCCCTAGGGACAAGTTTGATGAATTCATGATATACCTTAATCACGCAACATAATTTTTAGCTTTTACACACATGGTTAGTGATTTTAGTATTAACTATTTGGACATTACACTTTATAAGGATATGATGAACAATTGTTTTCAGTCCAAATTGTATAGGAAGTCTTCGTTCTCAAATTCATACTTGCATTTGAGAGAGCGGATGTCCTTACTATCAAAAGAAAGGTATAGTGAAGGGTCAAATGATTAGGGCCTCAGGAATGACTAGTGTGAACTCAGAATTCTTAGAGGAGGTTATGACTCTGACTTCACTCTTCTTGGAAAGAGGATTCCCTAAACAAATGATTGACAGTTTAGCTAATGAGGTAATTCTGAACAGGGACAAAAAATGTTTTCCTCTGTTAGGTACGGCTATTAATGGGGTCGAGAGGTCAAATGACGTCGAGCACAAGTGCAGGGGGGCTTTCATCCACACCTTTTCCACTACATCAACACAGGTGGAGGACACTATAAAGAAGTACTGGCCTATTTTAATGGTCAATGAGGATACTTGTTTATATCTCCTGAACTACCTCACCTTCGTTAGAAGGAGAGATACTAACTTAAAGGAGCTATTTGAAAATAAGGACTTTATTACACTGACAGGTGGGGGTCTCAGATGTGGTACCCACAAGTGTGGAGCTTGTCAATAATGTGGGTTTATTCTTGACAAGAGTGAGATATTTATTCCGTCTAGGGGGCTTATGATTAAGGCTTCCAGGTACTACAACTGTGGAACTAAAGGGGTGATATATATTGGGATTTGTGAAATCTGCCAGAGTTTTTACATTGGTAAAACCGAGAGACCACTAAGGAGAAGGGTCTACGAGCACTTATATGAGGTATCCAAAGGAAAGGAATCCAATGATTTTTTAGGCATTCCTTGTCCTGTATGGAAATGAAAATAAAGTTTTTCATGTTGGAACAAGTTTTAATTGACCCCTGAGGTGGGAGCTGGGAGTCCAGGTTGGAATATAGGGAACTGTTCTGGCAGTTGAAGTTGGATGCGGGCAGAACTCCTGGACTCAATGACTGTATCAGCATCAACAGTGTACTAAAACTTAGGGCTGCTAAATTATGAAGGTACCACAGGGTTTGTTTACATTAATGGGTTGCTACTATGCAGTTTGTAATCATTGTTTTGTATTACTTGAACATTTTTACTTTATTTAATAGAGGTAGGAATTATTAATAATTATATATGTTTGTTCTGCACACTTCTTTTTAGGATTGTATTTTTAATTTATATTTATAATATTTTATGCTAATTATGTGCAATTCATGTATGGGATTACAACACTTTATGAGTTGGCAAAATTTCCCTGTTTTCCTATGGAATTTAGAGGGTTACACAGGGTTAATGAACTATTTTATTTTAATTGCTTATTTGAGCTGATTTGTGGATTTTATTGGTTGCATTAACTATTTAAGGAAAGTAATTGATTTGACTCTTTGTTCTGAGGAAGCCTGGTATTGTACTATGTGAAAGCGCGCTTAACTGGATATTTGGTGTGTTTTACTGTGTACCTGCTTTATTGCATTTCATTGGATTTATTAAATGTACATTGAATCTACCATCCTGCTTGCTTTGGATTTGTGCTGTTTTGGACATGCAGCATAACATTGATCATAAAACCCTTTAAACAACGTTTTAACTTTTTGACCATTGCCCTTAACTGTCTTGTAAGGTATCATTCTTTAAGTTTTGGCTGTAAAATTGGATGTCAGTTCATATTTGTCATTCAAGCATTAGTTATGAAAGACTCTCTCTCTGGTGGCACTGTGTGGAGTAGCTTGGTATGCCATTGAAGATTCATGCTGGTCATAGAACATTATGAGTGGCTCACCGATCACAACTCACTTATTATGTGTTTGAGACATGGATGCCAATAAATTTACTACGAGAGCAAAGCTCAAGAGACAAATCTTGGCATCCATGTTGAGAACACATAATAAAGGGTTATGATTAGTGAGACAATCATAATTCTTTGTAGTGCATGGATCTCTATCTGCTCCATGTACTACAATTTAAAAGGGAAAAATCGCTAAGTGTTTTCCTGGCTTTCAAAGCTATAAAACACTTAGTGAGCGGTGTCAAAGAGGGAATGTAATGCAGTTCATTAAGTTTCACTTACCTCCATACTTCTGTGTCTAGATTTTCACAGGACATCCAGATTATTCCTTCATATTTTTGGTCTGTTCCTCATAAAATATGTGTTTTTTACAAACACTGAGGCTTGAAGCCAATAAACAGTGACATACCTTTGAGTTTCAGCAAGCATTTACATTATTGAGATTATGCAGGCAAACATCCATCTTTTTATTCTAGCACGTTTCTCTTAATGTTTTTTTCAGAGACATGTTAAGGGTATAGACAGCAGGCAGGAACAAATGTTTTGCTCTGCCACTGTCATTTGCTAGTATGTACCGGTGGATTTTATTGCCTAACATGGGACCTGACCTTAACAAGTTTTGCAGATGGTACTTAACATTTGTTAAGGTTGGGTCATGCACCATTCTGTTTTTTAACTGGTTTGGTTTTTTTCAGTATATCAGTGTGTAATAAGAGCGCTCCATGCACTACACATATAGTAAGATCTTTTTGCCAGTTGTATTGCTTTCTCAGCTTCACTATTTGAATGTGGATAGTGAGGTCTTCACATAGTATGTGTGAAACATTAAACAGACACAAATTGTTGGAATTTACTGGATATAAACTGTGTACTATTGCTGTAACTAATTTAATTGGTATACCAAACCTCAGGAACACAGTCTTGAGTATGGCTGTTATGTTTTGGCTTGTCATAGCTGCTACTTGAATTAGTTCAGTGTCAGTTGAATAGTAGTTGACAACAACAAGGTAGTTTTTGCCTTCCTTTACCTAATGCTCCACACAGTACTGGGGCTAAGCTTGAAGATGACAATATGGAGTCAGAGGTTCATTTTGAATCAAATGGGCAGGATGTCCCTTTAGAACTCGCCCCTTTGAGGCATTTGGAATGCCTGAGGAACCGGAATCAGAACCAGCAGCAGTAGCAACCCTATCGGAATCAGTGGAGGGGATCTTCCAACTTCAACCCACAATGGTGACGGAGATAGACATGGACATTGATTTTACTTTTGTTCCCTGTTTGAGTGGTGAGGAGTTGGTGCAGACTGGTCCAACAATTGTTTCTAACTTTGAAGGTGACTTTCACGTATATAATTATACTGAACAGACTCTTAATGCTGAACATGCTTCGCTCCTGAGCAAGGGGTTTAATTTTATATCCTCAGGGCGTGCTAAGATAGAGAATGTACTAATTGATTTCAAACTGTTTCTGAGAAAGCTAAACCTGTGTTTATTGTTTAAAAACAATGACAAACAACAATATACTAGTGAATTTACTCAGAAAAGCTTGTTTAATCCCCCCTTACAGTTACCTCTCATTATTTTTGAAAAAAATTGTGAGTTTGAATTGAGGAAGGTATTGGGAAATGTTTGTCCTAATGTTGAAAACGATCTTACCTCTACAGAACACAATTTACTTAAAACGTTGTGTTTGGATAAAAAGCTGAGAGTTATGAAACCTGACAAGGGTGGGGGGTTGTTGTTATGACTAAGGTGGATTATTGTAATAAAATGAATATGCTGTTATTTGATGATAACATGTATGAAGAAGCTTCTGTGAATTTAGTAAATTTGTCCTAGGTA
This sequence comes from Protopterus annectens, assembly GCF_019279795.1. Taxonomy (NCBI): domain Eukaryota; kingdom Metazoa; phylum Chordata; order Ceratodontiformes; family Protopteridae; genus Protopterus; species Protopterus annectens. Next base: position 1,030,974,987 of record NC_056746.1, on the reverse strand, counting down.
CATATTAATTATTTAGTTAAAGATATGCTTGACCAGGGGGCCATTTCCTTTGAAGAATACAATTTTTTGGTTTGTGAACTTCCTATTGTTCCTGCCATCTTTGGACTTCCTAAAATACACAAGGATTTGGTGGACCCCCTTCCTTCATCCCATTGTCAATGCATCCAAGGCCAAAGTGCACCCTCTTGCAAAGTATATAGGCAGTAACTTAAAGAAATGCCTAGAGGCTTTCTCCACTGTATGCAAGGATTCCTGTGATTTTTTAAGGAAAATTAGAAACTTACCATTTAGGATCTGCGGTGGTGGTGCTGTGGTAGTGTTGTTGCCTCACAGTAAGACGCTGTCCAGTTCGATTCACAGCTAGAGCATCTTCTGCGTGGAGACATGTGTGAATGGGCATACCTTTGTTGAAGGTTGTGCATCAGGGCTGGTAACTCAGCATGTAAAAATCAACTACCAATCATTAGTGGACCGGAGTTCCGCTGTGGCGACCCCTAACCGGGAAAAGCCGAAAGACACAAACAAACAGAAACCTACCATTTAGGGATGAAATGATTTTTTTTTTGACTATTGATGTTGTTAATTTATTTAATGTCATCCGACATGAGTTGGGTATTGAGTGGTTCCAGGATTTTTTATTTTCCGCAGGTAATTTTTTTAGCAATGAAGTTCATGTTTTAGTTACTCTGATGGAAGCTGTCCTTAAAAAAAATTTTGTGTTTTTTGAAGGGCAATAGTTTTTACAGAATTTTGGAGTGGCCATGGGGGTAGCTTGTGGCCCCATTTTTTCCAACATCATTATGTTGGAATGGGGGAAAAGGTTTCTCAACGTGTGTCACTATGAAAAACACTGGGATGTTTATTGCCATTTTTTGGATGACATATTCATTGGCTGGAAGGATGTCATTGCTTCTTTTCTTGATTATGTAACAGCACCACTGTATTTTTGAAATTTACCTCCAGTATGGGCAAAACAGTATTAGTTATTTGGATGTGGAAATTAGTAAAGGCTATATTCAATAGAGATATGTGAGCAATATTTTTCATAAGCCCACCTATTGTAACAGTCTCCTTCACTATGACAGCAGTTACCCATACCACCAAAAGAAGGGCCTTCTTAAAAGCCAATATGTTAGGTTGGTACGTTTGATTTCAGAGGAAGAATCTTTTGTACAGGAGGGTGAAAAATTTAAGAAAATGTTCACTCAGCATGGTTACCCTGAATTTCTTATTTCCACTATTTATAGTGAAGTTGTTAGGAAAAGAGAGGAGGGTTTATACAAACCTATTTTGAGGGACGAAGAAGTACACCTTGGGGATATAACAGCTACAGTAAAAGGTGGTGATGATAGGTTCACACATGCATTTATCATCACCTACAATTTAGATCACACCAGTATAGTTCAAATACTGAAGAAAAACTGGAACATTTTTTCTTGCTTTGAAGGGGTGGTTGAATGTATTGGGAATGAGCCAAAGGTGGTTTTTCGAAAAGGGAACTTTATTAAAGATCACCTTGAATGGCCAGGAACACACAATAAGAGAACTGGGACTTATAAGTGTGGAAGCTGTTCACAGTGTTTGTACATCAAGGAAGGGAATTCACTGTTAGTCAATGGTAGAATACTTTACCCACCCTTTTATTGTAATTGCAACACCAAGGGTATTATCTGTATTGCTGTGTGCAAAGTGTGTACATGTTATTATGTGGGTAAAATCATAAGACACTTTAAGGAACGTATTTATGAGCACCAGCTAGATATTAGACATGGTAGGAGTACAAATTCTTTGGCTAAACACATTGGGCAATATAATAGTCACAGTTTTTTGTTTTTTGGTATAGACAAGGTTGATTTGAACCCAAGAGGGCCCCCCCCCGGAAGGATATTTTAGAGGCCAAAGAACTCAAATGTCATTTAAAGTTAGAAGCATTATATCCACCGGGGTTAAATGATCATTTAAGTATAATCAGTATACTGAAACTTAGATCTTATGTTTTATAGCCTTATGACAAGTGTGATAATATCATATTGTATGATTTTTAAGTAAGAGCAACACCAATATTTTAACAGCTCCATATTTTGCAAGTAAAATTCTTATACATAAGTATTTATATTATGTGTGTGTGTGTGTATATATATATATATATATATATATATATATACATACACACCTATATATTTTTTTTATTTTTCATAGTGAAATGATTATGTAGTAGCACAGAATATCATGAAAATTGTAATGACATGCTATTTATTAGAATGTTGGCTTTAGTTAAAGTTTTCCTTTAAGGCAAACCATTGTTGTTTGTTAATTGATTTATCTGAAGATCACGTGACTTAATTAACAAGGTATTTAAATGTTGTTTTAAAAAAATGTGTGTCTAGATTCTGATGAAGTCCTATGCTACAACCGGATGAAAGCACTTAATCTATTCTTTTTTGTGCAATAAAAGTTTGTTTTGACTGTGTTCTTGGCCTGAAAGCCAACTGGTTTGGTTTAGTGTCATTTCAGTTGAATAGTAGTTGACAGCAACAAGGTAGCTTTTGCCTTTAAACTTATATAAGTCAGCAGCTATCTTTTGCCAAGGACCAAAGGGCAATGGTGTTGGCATCAAGGGTTCACGTCTCTGTGAAGGTTTATGCATAATAACAGAACTAACACTTTGAAACTAATTTGATGATATCTTGGTTAATACTTGGCCACCATATGTATATTTTGACTCTTTCTCTGCATTTGCTGAGACCCTGATGACCCTGATGTATTTATCATAGTACTTCTGTTCATTGATTTAGGGGTACCATGACTGTGTCTTGGTATTACAATAAGCAGTCATGCTCTAATAACTGTGTTGTAACTGTGTAGCACGTACGCATGAGCTGTTTGGTTTCAGTCCAATAATATGATAATCCATGACATATAAATGCTGTATAAGTCCTTGCAATTCTGGATCTAGTTGGATTGCTTGTTTAAGCTTTCCTACACTGAAAGTTGTTACATGTCTTAACATGAGAATGCCTTGTGATATCTGTTTCCATTCTGGATAATGACTGATCATGTATAGGATTTTTGGACAGCATATCAGCAACAATGACTTATTTGCCTGGCACATGTATTGCTTTGGCACTGAATCTTCTTAATGACATTAATGGTGTTCGGCACTTTGATGTCACTTTATTAACACATGGATTAATCAATGGTACACTTTATTAACACATCGATTAATCAATAGTACTAGTAGTTCATAGTCAGTCTGGAACTGGACACTCTTGAGCCCTACCCTAATAGGTATCAGGAGAACTTTTCACATGGTCACACACTCACAAGACTCTTTTTCAGTTGAGGATATCTCTTTTCTGCATCTGTTAACATTCTGGAACAATATGCTATAGGACATAAGACTTGTTCATCACACTAGAGTAATAAAGCTCTTAGGCTGAAGTTATGCTAAGGTCTTGTCTCAATTCAATTAATGCCAATGGACTTTGCAGCTCAGACTTTTCGTGCAGGATGTTTGATACCAGTAGCACACAAATGGTTCCAAAAATATTACAGCTCTTGTTTTAATAAAGCAGCATTGCCCTTGATTAAGTTTAAGACCAAAGTTTTTGATTGCTTTCAGTGCTGTCACTAATCTTGAATCATGTATATGCTTGCATGGACCAAATGCCAGGATGTCATCTATAACAACACTACCACCACCATTTAGATTCTTAAGTTAATACATCATTTTGTACTGAAAAACCTCAGGTGCTGAGGTTACACCAAATGGCATTCTTTTGAATCAGAATCCTCCCATAGGGGTAATAAAAGTTGTCAGCTTTTGCCTATTTTGGACTAATGGCAAACCACTAAAAGAATGCATGTAGTGTAGCGAACATGTTTACACTTAATAGCTTGGGTGCTATGTCTGTTAATGTAGACAACATAAATCTTTCAGGGACAGCAGCACCACTGAGCATTTCCAAATCAAAACAGATTCTCAGCTGACCATTCCTTTTCATTACTATTGAAGCATACCACTGAGTTGATTCTGTAACACTTTCTAGAATGCCAAGGTTTTGGATTTATTTTAGTTTTGCTTCTTCTTTGCACAACAAAGGAAATTGTACCCTTCTTGGTTTGATTAAGGCATATGGAACAGTATCTGTTTTAATTTAGGTATTTTTCTGGCTCATATTGAAGCAGGCTAATGTCATGTATATTGGCTTCATTTATTCTTGTTATTAAGCCCACTTTGCACAGCACAGTTATACTGAGCAGATTATTTATGTACGGACTATCCAGCACATAAACCCAAAACTCAAACTTGTGCCCCTGGCACTCACAGATGGTTAAAAATTTACCAGTGAACTTCAGCTTACCTGCAGTGCTATGAATTTCATTCTCTGCCTCATGTAACTGTGGACACTTTGGGAAACTTCTGTATGCAGCACATGGTATCACAATAACAGATTGTCCCTATATCGATCTTAAAACTCAACTATTTCACGAACTGAAATTTTTACTTACAAGTCAGCTTCTGTGTCTGCCCTAGTAGTAACTGAAAAGAAAAATGCTTTCTGTACATTGTTTTTAGTTTAATCTACATTTCCAGCAATCTTCTAAACT
>NC_056746.1:1030900376-1030960376 GCF_019279795.1 Protopterus annectens | reverse complement strand
CTATGCCTCAGTAAGCCCGAAGACACTCAAAAAAACACCACCTAACACCATACATACTGTCACTCTCAGTGGAGTCCCAAACACTAAGCCCATAAGGCAAGCAAACATACGCTTCCCTGGAATCTTGCCATAGTGGACTCCATTGTAAGATACACTAATAACCAGGCTGAAGAAGGAGAAGATAACTATTAGTTGCTTATCTGGAGCCAGTATTTGAGAAATCATGCATGTACTCAAGTCATTACTCCACAGGTACCATTATGATTCCATCATAGTCCGTGTAGGTGAAAATGACTTGATATGTATGTCCCTGGACTATATGAAGGGAGAGATATTATGGAGCTTTCAGACTATGTTTCTCAGACTGGTATGAGTCTAGCACTGAGCAGCATATTACCATCACTGAGGATAATGCCACAATATGAGCAAAAAAAGATTGATTTCAGGAAATGGCTGTCTTTCTGGTGTCATTCTAAGGGGATCCAATATTTGTCAACTTAGGAAGATATGGTTAACAGCCTATGTTGTTTTGGCAAGGATGGCCTGCACCTCTCCCATCTAGGTTTTTGAATATTGGCCAAAACTTCATTCACTCCTATAGTGCCTTTTTTAAGCAATGCCAAACTGACAAAACTATGGGCATAGAAAATGTTACTGCTTAATGGCAGGGGCCTAAACAAAAAACTATACTCCCTCCAAGTCCTCCTCACACTTGAGAATATAAACATCAGTGCAGCTAGTGACACATGGTTTAAAGTGGAAGAGAATACCCTAGCAGTGTGTGGTTTCAGTGCATTCCACATTTTAGACCTGTAGCTGCAGAGAACAGGGCTAAAGGAGGATGTATCTCAATATACATCAATAACAAGCATAACTCCAGGGTGGTCAAACAGGATGATGAGAGTTCCTCCATGTGAATATCACCATAGACAAAATCTCATACCATATCTTAGCCAGCTATATGTCATACTTCATGTTCCAAGAAGCTCACAATGCATACTTGGACCTAGTGTGAACACTTACGCCATCTACCTTAACACGCTACTCATGAGAAACTTTTATTACCTCTCTATAGATTAAGAATCCTACACAGTCTCAAAGCTACAGGCACAGAGATTCCTGGACTTCATAAATACAAACACCCTTGACCAAACAGTGAAGACACCCATTAGAGGCTCTTACATACTGGACCTTGTCCTTACAAATACGGGAGAATACTATAAGCCCTCCCAATGTCTCATCTTCCCTGGTAAGGTCCAACCTTAAAACTGTATCCTTCAAAATCAACTCTATAAACCTATTAAAACCATTAACAGTTAGAAACTATGACAAGGCAAATTACCTTTTAATGAGTGTTTGATTGTCAAACTTCAGTGCCCCTACAAACCCAGAGAACACAGCAGCCTATGCTGAATTGCTTTCAGGATCTCTGTATAACCATGCCAATGACTGCACAGAGGCTGCTGTACCTACCAAAAGTAAACCCAGGACTAGCTCTGGAAACAGACCACCCCAGTGGCATACCAAATTAAGCAGAATATACAACAAAAAGGAAACAAAATGATGTCAAAAATCTGGAAAGGTAATTCCCATAAAATGGAAACTCTCTTATCAAAGTAAATAGGCAAATAAGAGGGCTAATTGGGTCAAGCAAAGCCAAATTTGAGTTTAAGATAACTTCCCAGGTGAAAGATAATCATAAGGTCTTCTATAGCTATGTAAGAAACCTCAAGGGCAGCATACAGCAATGTGCTGAACTGGTGATTAATGGTGCCACATTCACTGAGACTGGTAATATAGCAAACCTGTTAATAGACAAATTCATTTCCAACTTTACCCCCTCTCACCCCCAACTATCCCCCAAAAATACCCTCAGACATAGTCCCTTCATCTCTAACTAGGAAGCATGTACTGACTGCATTTATTAAAGCCAAGAACATGTCATCAATGGGCCCTGACACCATCCCAGGATGCCTCCTGGAGTCATTATTTAACTATAGTCTTAAAAGAGGCTTTATGCCATGTGAAGGGAGGACCTTCAAAAGGGGCTTTGTGCCATGTGAAGGGAGGACCTTCAACAGATACTGGTAACTACAGACCCATTAGTCTGACTAGTCTTATTTGCAAAGCCATGGAAATAACTATCATGGAAATTATTGACAAGGGCATAGGAGATGAACAGAAACTGCCATTAAAAAGGAATAATTAATAGAGCATATAAAATATTGCATGATAACTATAAGAATCAATCAGAGGAGGTTAGAAAGGATATTGGATAAGAAATTCACAAATAAACAATGGGAGGATATTTATATGCAACACAATCTAGAATATTTAGGATTTTTGCCTGGAAATGTTTACATAGATATTTTTATACCCCAAGTAGACTCCAGAGAATTTTTCCTCAGGCAGACAGGAGGTACTGGAGGTGTGATGGGGAAGAAAGAGGTATTTGGGAACATATTTTCTGAGAGTGTGATGAATTGGTGGACTCTAAGGATTCCCTTTGGGATGCCTGTTGGAGATGCTGGGTGGGCAGATTGGTGTGATGAGGGAGATGATTTTTCTGAGCTATGACACATAATTGGAATTTCCTAGACATGGTAAGGCCTTGCTGTGTCTAATAATGCTGGCTGCCAAAAAAGCAATTTCTAGAAAATGGAAATCATAATCTAAAGCAATTATCCTGGAAGTATTGAATATAGTAACAGAGATAAAACAATTGGAACTGAGATCTTTACAGAACAATACATACAAGGGAGGAATGAGGTCTAAAAGGCAGCAGGACTTAAATGAGTGAAACCTCCAGGCACTGGTCCCAACCCAATTTGGGTTTGTCAAGGGCAGGTTATGCTTACTCATCCTGGTGGACTTATTTGAGAAGGCCACCAAAGCGAGGGTAAAATGGTTCACACTGCCTACCTTGACCTGGTCAAGGCATTTGACACAATACACCACTTGGGCATTGTTGAGAAACTCAAGAGGTTAGGTACAAACCCTTATGTCACCTGTTGGATAGCCAGCTGGCTCACAGACAGGACCCAGGAAGTTAGAACTGGGGAGTCTACCTCTACAATGAGGCCATTTACAAGTGGTGTCCCAAAGAGATTGGTCCTGGAATCACTCTTTTTTGGCATTTACTGTACGTATCTGAAGTCAAGGCCAATGTCAGTGGCCTCTGACTAACTAAATTTGCAGATGATTACAAATTAGGAACTGTCATTAAATCCCCCACTGACACAAATGTTCTACAGGAAAGGCTGACACAGACAAATAACTGGTGTCAGAGCCATGGACTAAAAACAAAATGCCATGAAATGCATAATAGTATCCTTCAGGAAGTCATCCACACCTGGTAACTATCGTATTAATAACACACCCCTAAGAGTTGACCCAGTAGTTAGGGAATTGGGGACATGCAAAGTAATCCAGCCTTTGACCATCACGTGTCTACAGTAGTGAGGACATCATTCTATGTTGTGCATCTTATAAATAAAGCTGTGATATCTAGCTCCAAGGAAGTAATTGTTCCACTGTATTATGTGTTCATCAGCCTCACTGTGTACAATGCACCCTTTGGTATGTACCTAACCTGCCATATCCAACAACTGGAATGTATATAGAGGTTCTTCACTAAAAGAATATAGGGTATATGTAAGATGTCCTATGCAAACTGCCTCAAGCCCCTATCCCTGTATTCTTTTTCCTGTAGGCAGCTGACATAAAAGGCATTGTTAGAACACTATCTGATGGACCTCCTCATATCCACAAAACAAACAGCACCAGAATGACCCATTCTAAAGACTTAAACCTTGCATGTGATATAAGTAGGACCTGCTGGAAAGACAGGTATGTATCACAAAGACTGCCCCATCGATGGAACAGGCACCCCATCCATGTGAAGCAGAGTTCCTCCCTAACCCAATTCAAATCTAACTTGGACAGTTGGATAGGGAACAGGACATTCATCTTGGTTTGGCATCTATGTTTGTAATGGACACAGTCAACTGGTAAATGGTTCATCTCTCAGGCCCATGCTTGTAAATGTTTCATCTCCCAACCGTATCCTTATCAATAGTACCAGAATTTGTCAGAAATTTGGGATGCATGGCTAGGCTTAAAAAGGCCCTTGTGTTCATTAGCCTAGTAAACATCTATGAATCTATGATCCTATGTATGGCCCTAGGTTTTGGTTGTCATCTATCTGGTGATTTTATATCAACCCTGATCCTATCAGGATTGCTGCCAGTCTTGATAGTATCATACCTTGAGGTTTTAATGATCTTGATGTTAGGCTTTCACTAGCCCCATTTTTGTAGCCAACCATTTAGATTTGATCTTAGTGCCAATTTTTGACATCAGCTTTTGTCCTGATGGGCTTTAACCTAGGCTCATCGAGGACAGTGCTGACAGCCTACAGTGTAGTATAGAAACATTTTTCAGTACTGATGATGCAGGCAGTCCTCATTTACTGTTCTCATTGTCTGTACCCACACTGATCCTAGCCTTAACTGGAGACATTTTCCTGTCTGCTCCTTTGGCCAGTCATCCTTCTTGACAGCAGCACAAAGTGTCTGTGAGGCTTTTGCAGGATCAGCCAAATGTATCTGGATCATGTTCATGTATGGCTTCCTTGCCTTTGGATCAAGTCTCTCCAAGTTAATTTTGGAAGCACAAGTGCAAGAGTAAGCACCTGGACTCCCTGTTTGAGTTCTCCAACTAATTTCATTCTGAAAATGGAGATGACATTGATTCCTCACCACTGCTAGCAGATGACCCCACATTCAGGAAAATCCTTGAAATTATGAGGCAGACTGAGGGATGACCACAGACCTCATGTATGTTTCCTGACAGAATCCTACAAAAAGCCTTATGGACTCTAAGCATCCTGCTGGAGGGTGCTGTCTCTAGACAACATGATCCATCTTTTAGTAAGGACCATATGAAAAGAACCTGATGCTGTGGCACGTATTTCAAGGAGGCCAGATAATATTCTTCAGAATGAAAATGGTTAAAGTTACTTGGTAGAGCCTCACATGTTAGACTCTATTATTTCTTTTGTCATATTTTGCCCCTGCTGACTAGTGATTATCAGCCCCTTCCAAATCAATCAACAGATGAGTGCCAACTGGGAGATGACATAATTTAGGCAGCCATCAGGAGTGGTTTGCATTTTTACCTGAGCCCTAGCCTCAGCACATACTTGGGCTCATGACGGAAGCAGTCATACAATGTGCTGACTGTGCTGGTCATCCCCCATTTTCACAATGAGTCTTGCCAGTGAGCAGCCCTGCCAGAGAAGAGCAGACCATGTCCCTCTACTCCTCTCCTTGCCTGGTAGGTTCTTCTAGTGCTGCTACCCCCCAGTCAAGCCCTTGTCCCCTGGTTCACAGTCAGGGCACCCCCTCTATGTCACAGAGTTAGGCTGAAGTTCATAGGTTCATACTAGGCTATCTGCCCTAAGGCATTTATAAGCCTAGCCAGAGTGTGTTTGGCTTTCACCACCCATTTTAAATGAATTTTGCTATGCCTTTTTTCGAGGTGAGTATACTGTGCCTCTGTCTAACAGTGACACAGAAGTGATACCCGGGGTAAACCTATGATCTCCCATCCACTCATCAAGATTCCTCTTGAAGAGAGTCAATGAGGACTCTGCCTAACCTGGAATGGGATTTTATTCCAGAGTGAAGGGAGCCTCTGGGTTATTAATCTGTCCCTCCAGCATATCCTATTTATTTCAGTGCTGAGGTTCAAGTTTCTCGAGCGCGTAGCTTGATGGGATTTGGATTTTCTGAGGTGCAGCATGTCCATTAATTCCGGGTTGGACATGGCTTTATACGTCAGGCACAGATCACCTCTGAGCAGGCGGTATGCCACTGAGTAGAGCTGGAGTTTCTTTAACCGGGCAGCATATGGCATCTGTTTGAGCCCTTTGATCCTCTTGGTGAGGTACTTTTGGGGTCTTTCCAGTTGCTGCAGGTGTCTGGTAAGGTACATCCAAAAAAGGGGCATTGTGCTCAATTATGGGCCTGATGAGGGATGAGTAAAGAAGCACGATGACCTCCCCTGATCTAGATGTGAAGCCCTTCATGATTAGGTGGAATATATAAAATGTTTTTCTAACCACTTTGGCCACGTGGTTTTCAAATGAGAGATTGCTATCAACTTGGGTCCCCAGGTCCCTAATTACTTCTTCCGTACCTAATGGATTACCACCTATGTGGTAATTTGTGGGCACTTTGTTTTTGCCAAAGGGGATGACTATACACTTTTTGGCGTTTAGCATGAGGCCATGGCTCTGGCACCAGTTGTCTGTTTCGATGAGGCCCTTTTGTAGGATGCTTGTGTCGGCTGGATAATCGATTATGGCGCCTAGTTTGCAGTCATCTGCAAACTTGGTCAGCCATAGTCCTTCCGTGTTGGCCTGTACCTCCGAGAAATATATACCGAACAAGAAAGGTCCCAGGACTGAGCCTTGTGGGATGCCACTTGTAACTTGTTTGGAGTATGACATGGCTCCAGCAATTCTAACCATGTGGGTTCTGTCCTTGAGCCAGTTTGCAACCCATCTAGTGACATAGAGGTTTATATTTAAGCTGGTGAGCTTATCTATAATGCCCAAGTGGTGTATTGTATTGAAGGCTTTTGCGAGGTCCAGGTAGGCTGTGTGGACCACCTTCCCCTCATCAATGGCCTTGATGACTGTTTCAAAGAAATTGACCAGGTTTAAGAGGCAGGATCTGCCCTTTACAAAGCCGAACTGGGTAGGATCCAGTGTCTGTAGGTCCCCAGTATCTTTATTTATGAGGTCCATGATGATCCTTTCCATAGCTTTGCAGACCAAGCTAGTCAGGCTTATGAGGCGATAGTTTCCAGGATCCGTTGAGGCACCACCTTTGTAGAGAGGGACCACTGTTGCTGTACGCCACTCTTTGGGTACCTATCCTGTAGTAAGGCTGAGATTGAACAGTAGTTTTATGTTTGGATTTAGCTCTTCTTGGAGTTCATGTAGGATGCAGCCAGGGACACCGTCTGGTCCCATTGATGCTGTGTTTTTTTGCTTTGGAGAGGGCGGTTCTTACCTGAGCATCTGAGATGTCAGGGGGGCAGCACTTTGCTGGGATAGATATTTGCCCTTTTGGTGGGGAGGGGGGCAGAAGTTTGTGCTGAACCTGTCAGCTAGGATGTTGGCAATGTCTGTGGGTTAGGTGTATTTTTGTCATTTTGGACTAATTCTAAGCATATCTGGGAATTCCCACCCAGGTTCCTAACATAACTAAAGAAAGGCTTGTGATTATCCTTAGTGTCCTGTGCAATTTTTCTCTCAAAGCTGGCCTTAGACGATTTTATGAGTGCCCGTAGTTTTTTGCTAATACTGATCAGAGATGCCTTCCCTTTTTGGGATTTTGCTCTATCATGTAGTAGCTTCCTCCTTCTATTGTATAGTTTGTTTATGGCTGGGGTCCACCAGACAGTATGCCTGCCTTTGGAGGATTGGGTCTTGGTTTTATTTGGGATTGCATGATCCATGCATTCCTGAAGGTGTTCATAGAAAGCATTTATAAAGGATTCTGCGGTCTGGGCTGTATTTTCCACAGGCCTGGGGACTTTGAAGGATTCCACCTCAGTTTTGAGGTGTGTGAAATTTGCTTTAGAGAAGTTTTTCACTGTGGTTTTCTGGGCAGGGGGTGGGGTCGGGATGTGAATATCCAGTGAGATTAGTTTATGGTCTGATCTTACCAGTGAGGGATACACTTCTGGTCTGGAGCATAGAGCCCCCATGTTGGTGATGATCAGGTCCAGTATGTTTTCCCCTCTTGTGGGAGTGGTAACAAGTTGTTCCATAGCATTTGAGTTTATAAATTCTAGGAACCTTTGGGCTAGGGTGTTGGAGCTAGAGTAATGCTCCCAGTCTATGTTTGGGTAGTTGAAGTCACCCAATATAATGGTGTTTGGAGAGATCTTCATATTTTCCAGTGTTCTCAGGAAGGCCAAGTGGGGTTCCTGGGTTTGGGAGGGTGGTCTGTAGCAGGCTATAAACTGGAAGGCAGTTTTACCCACTGTTAGTTGCACATGGATAGTCTCTGATGCTTCATGCTGTGCCACCAACCTGGAGGTGTGGGTATCTTTGACGAATATTGATGCTCCCCCTCCTTTTGTGGTTTGGTCCAAGTTTTGGGGCCGAAAAGCATGGTATGAGGTATAACCTGGTAGTGCTGGGGTGCTCTCAGGAGCCTTGAACCAGGTTTCTGCTACTGCACAGATATCGATGTTCTCCATGCTAAGGAGAGTCTTGAGTGCGTGCCTCTTGAGGTATAGACTTCTGGTGTTGAGTAGCATTACTCTTAGTTTCTTATCCCTTCTGATACCTATGGAGGTGGGTTTGTCTTTTGAGCCTTGCCTAAAAAAGGCACTATGGGGGTGGACTTCTTTATTGCTGCAGTAGCCCTTATTGAACTTTGGAAGCATGTTTATGTGTTCTCCACATTATCACTGAGGTTAGTAAACTATCTTTGCCAATGTTCCACTTCAGGGGGACCTTGCAGATGAGATGTTCTAGTCACTGAATGAGTTATTTGAAGGAGATCTCAAAAACAAGTTAATGTTACAGATGGCACCCATGTCGTCTGTATTCAACCTCATCACGTAACTTGCTCATAATTCAGTAGATGGTGTTACTAGGGCAACAGGCACCAGCATAGCTTGTTGCTTACATGTGTAATTGTGCCACATAGTTTTCTGAGGATGGTTCTACCTTGCTTGGGCTAAAAGTTTAAGAAAACAGGAAGATATGGAAAAAAAGAGTAAAACTCTCACAGCTGTTGGTGTGGAATTTCAAACTCCTACGTACCCCTTTTCAAGAATGCAACAGTTCACATCATTTATGGTACCAAAGTATCCAACAGCAAGAGGGTCTAGGGGATGGGGGTTGCAGTCTAATTCTAGAGGTCTTGCCTGATTTTCCCACCCTGGAGGCAGTTTGGTGTTTTCTGTCTGTCTGTCAATATGGATGAGTGATTAGCCATCCTATAAAACAAGTGGATTAGGACAGTAATAATCAGAGAGCACATGCCTCCTTTACATACTTTCCTCTTCCCCACTTTCTCCCATTGCCAAATGACACACATCAATCTAAACATCAAGATCACCAAAGTATCTAAGAGGTCTCTTAGCTCCCAGGTAGGAGCCAGTCATTTAATTTCAATTCATTCTCAAACCAGCTCCTCATGGTGTTTATGAAATTTATAGCCATAATTGCAGTGAGTCATAGGCTAGAAGGAGTGAAAATGTTCCCATACCTTGATGACTGTCTGCTATCTGCACTAGCTTTGAACAGAAGTCTCTAATGAGTCTTTTTTCAGTCCTTCAATAAAACAGTGAACACCGCAAGATCCTAGATGATGGAATACACAGAACATTAACCTTCACTGGATGTTCCTTAGCTACTGTATTCCGTAAAGTGCATCTTCCTTCAGACAGAATTGTTTTAGTGCTAAACAACATTTCAGCTTGTTTTTTTTTTATTCTCACTCAGCCACAACAGTTCTTTGACCCCGATCACTGTAACTTGATGGCAGTAGTATTTACGTGGTCCTTCTCACATGATTCCCCATATGGATTCTGTAGTTAACTTTAATGCCACAACTGTCTCAGTAAACAGGCCTATGTCTCTACAAATAATGATTTCTAAGGCATGCACAATATGTTTGCAGTGATTGCTTCAAGTCTGGCTGTTATACTGGCCAGTCCATTTGATATCTCCACCTCAATAGTGGCTGTCACCAAGGATGGCTTCGCCCTACAGTTGGATACGGTGTGGGTCACATAGTCCAAACTGGTTGCATACCGGAACCATTCTGTACACCAGCATTCTGAAGATAACAGTGGTCCTCCTCATTCTACAAATGATCCAGGACTCCCACCCCCAAGGTGAAATTAACATCCATGGTAGCAACTTTGGCAATGGTTAGGTACATAAACAAGCAGGGAGAACTCACGTCTGCCCTTCTTTTTTGAAGTGATGTGAGTGTGGGAATGGGCTCCGTCAAAGAACTGGTTTTGATATCCACCAGTTAATTTCCGAGGGAGACCCATTTTCCAGCATGCAACCTCACTCAGTAGTGAGGAAACTACTATGTGACTGTGACAAACATTGCTGCTGCCTCTTCTCATCTTCAAGGAGTGCCAAATGCAGTAAGTTCCATTCCCTCATCTCTCCACCAGGAGAATGCTCCAAGGATGGTCTATTTTAGAAATTGTCCCCAGGCTCCTTTATACTTTTCCCTCATTTCTTCTTATTGTAGTGCTCATTTTGTTCCTTCAAACAGTCAGGCAGAAGAAGCCCAGAGATGTTCTCTTAGCCTCATTATGGCTTTAACAGCTGTGGTTCTCTTTGCTATGGCCTCATCTTCTGGAGCAGCTTTTACATGTGAAACCCTCCAGAGCCCTGCTAACTCACTTGTCTAGCATCTTCACTTGGACTTTCCTTAATGTCATCTGACTGATGATTACTGTTGTTACACTCATGGCCAGGGACCCATCTCCAACGCTGTGTCTCTGGCATTGTTAAAAGTTTACAAAGTTTTTAAGGGGGCAATCTTCATCTGGCTATGTTTCAATTATCCTATCCCTACTTGGGATTTGCATTTTGTGTTACAAAAATTAACACTTTACCTTTTGAACCTGCTGATAAAGCAGAAATGAAGTACTTGCTTTGGAAGACACTTTTCCTACTAGTCATTATTTCTCCCAAATGAAATTCTGAGATTCAGGGCTTATGCATACAGTTTCCATATCAAGTATTATATAAGGACAGAGTGCCTTTGCAAACAAATCTGCCTTTATGTTTGGTTTTGAGATTTAGACAATTTTTAATTAATCATTTCATTTCCTGTTTTATTCCATTTTTTTCTTCTGCGGTTTTCAAACAGAAATGAACACCTTTACATCTATTGACGTAAACACACAGACAGCTCAGATTTTATCTGGACAAATCAAATCAATCGGGAGATATCTCCTGCATTTTCTTCCCCATTTTCCTAAAAGAAAAAGAATATGGTTTCCAATGACACAAAATTTGGTTTGTCTAAGCAGCTTACTTATTGTAAACAATTCTGTTCTGAAAAATATAACAAATTTCTGACATCTCTGCCAACAGTGCAATCGCCTACAGCAGTGGCTATTTCTCAGGCTTTTTTCATGAGTGTATCTTTACTTAGATGATATTTTGTGCATTTCCTACATTGGCTTTCCTAAACACTTTCAAAAGACACTATAAGCATAACTCTCAACCTGTTAGCGCTAGAAATCAGAACAAAGTCAAACATAATACGGGGGACAAAGACCTGAAACTGGGACAGTTTTTAAATATTGCTCTTATAACCTAAAAATAAGTTGATAGAGTAACATGTTTTGCATTATTTTGCATTTTCTGAAGGTTTGAAGTCTGAAACTCAGATACAAGTCATTATTATCTGAGATGATATAAAATCCAGAACCATAGCTAACCCTGGAGTGTTCAGGAACTACTCTAATGCTAACTTCTCACTATTAAGTGATAACCTGAAAAAATATTTCAAGCCCCCTTAAACCCTAGGAATACTTCTACCTATGTGGAACTGTTCACAGAAACCCCCTGCAAGCATGCTAATAGCTCCATAGAAGCAGCTGTACCCACCAGGAATACATACAGAATTAACTAAAAAAAAAAAAAAAAAAAAAAAAAACAAGCCACCCTGGTGGAATCACAACATCAATTGACTGCAAACAGAAGAAAAAAAATCATGGCAAAAATTAGGAGGTGTCACACTCTGAAGGATAAAATACTCTCATCAAACTAAACAAACAACTTGGAAGACAAATAAAGTCTACCAAAGCCAAATTTGAGCTAAATTTGACCTTCCAGGCTAAGGACAACTACAACACATTCGTATGCAGAGCTCATTGTTAATGACGACAACTATACTGAACCAGAAGATGTAGCAAGCCTACTGGCAAACAAATTCAGTTCTAACTTTACTCTTATCTCTCCCCAACCTCCCCTCAGGAAATTTCATCAAATGTAACATCCCCTACTACCACTACGGAACAATGTCTTCAATGTTCTCTCTAAGGCCTAGAACATTTCATTGATGGGCACTGACAATATCCCAGGCTGCCTTCTAAATAGCATGAAACAAGACTTATCAGTCCCTATGGAATTGCTGCTATACGATCATAGGATCATAGAAGGTTACTACGCTATTGGCCCCGAGAACCTTATAAGCTTAGCCAAGAATTTAGCCTATGTTTAGACAAGTCAGCACCCGATGCCCCTGTCCAGCGGGGACATGGGTGCAATCCCAGGGTTATATTTTCTGTTCCCCAGCCAGTTATCCAGGTTGCGCTTAAAAAGGGGTCAAGTGGTACTTTGCTTGACATGGAGAGGGAGTCTATTTCATAGATGGGGGAGTCTCTGGGACACAAATCTGTCCCACCAACAAGTCCTGTTGATATCACAGACCAGGTTGAGGCCACGCGTGTGAGTTACTCGAGTGGAACTTGACTTGCGGATATGCAGCAGTCCAATCAAGGTGGGGTCCATGATCACCTTGCATGCCAGACAGGGGTCACCTCTCTCTGAGGAGTCTGTATGAAACTGAGTAGAGGGATATGGCTTTTAGCCTATCTGTGTATGGTAGATGTTTGAGGGCCTGGATTCTCCTGGTGAGGAACTTCTGTGGTCTTTCCAGCTGTTGCATGTGCTTTGCGAGGTACATGCCGAAAGGGGCATTGTACTCAATAATGGGCCTTATAAGGGAAGAAACAGGGATGTTATGACCTCCTTGTCCCTGGATGAGGTACCCTTACTTATGAGGTGGACCATGTAGAAGGCTTTTTATACAACGGAAGCAACATGGTGGTCAAAAGTCAGGTTGCTATCAACCTGGGTACCCAAATCACTCACGACTGATTGTGTGCTTAGGACGTTGTTATTTATGTGATAATTTGTGGGGATATCACTCTCTCCAAAAGGGATGATGATGCAATTTTTGGTATTCAGCTCAAGGCCATGTTTCTAGCACCAGTCATTTGTATGCGTGAGACCCTCTTGGAGGATGTCCACATCACTATGGGAATTGATGACAGCACCCAGCTTGCAGTTATCTACAAACTTGGTCAGCTATAGCTAACTGGTTTTGGCCTGCACCTTAGAAAAGTATAGCCCAAATAACAGAGGCCCCAAAACTGAACCCTGGGGTATGCTGCTTGTTACAGATCTACTGCTTGAGGTGGCTTCCCCTATTTTGACTAGGTGGTTTCTATCAGTGAGCCAGTTTGCTACCCATCTGGTGACATACGGATTGACGCCTAGTTGAGAGAGTTTATCTATTATGCCCGAGTGAGGAATAGTGTCAAAGGCTTTGACCATGTCAAGGTAGGCGATGTGCACCATCTTCCCCTTGTGCATGGCTTTCGTGACTGTCTCAAAGAAGTTGACCAAATTTAGCAGACATGACCTCCCCCTGATGAAGTCAAACTGTGTGGGATCAAAACCGGTAGTCAGGCTTTGGTTGAATAGGGCACCTAATGGTGCGGCAAGTTCCTGTCTGAGTTCATGTAGGATGCAGCCTGGTATGTTATCGGGTTCCATGGAGTCTGTATTTTTTGCCTTTCAGAGAGCAGTGATGACCTGTTCCCTAGATATAAGGGGAAGGGGGCAGGTACTGGGGATGTCCTGATTTACTGATAGGAGACAGAGGGGTGAAGTTTTCACTGAATCTGTCAACCAGCAAGTTTGCTATATCTAAAGCATTTGTGTATGTGGTGCCCTTGACCACCAGTTCTGAACAGATCTGGGTGTTTCCTTTGAGGTTGCAGTCATATGTGAAGAAGGCCTTATGATTGTCTTTAGTGGATGTGTCCAATCTGGCCTTGAAGTTGGCTTTGGAGGATTTCACTAGTGCTCTTATTTGCTTGTTCAGGCTAAGGAGACATTGCTTCCAATTGGGCACCTGCTCGTTCTTGGTCTTGGACAGCAATTTTTTCCTTTTGTTATAGAATTTATTTATTGCAGATGTCCACCATACAGGTTTACTCTTCCTTGCGGAGGATGATCTAGTCCTATCGGGTATTCCTGATTTCATGCATCTCTATAAATGCTTGTATAGTGCTTTGGTGTAGTTTTGGATATTGGTGCCAGTTCCTACAGAGGGGGAGGGGGCTGTAAAGCTGTTTATACTATCCCTCAGGAGGCTGTAATCAGCTTTGGAGAAGATTTTATGTCTGACGCTAGCTAAAGTCAGGTTGGGGAAGATGGTGATTTCGAAAGTCACTGCTTTATGGTCGGATCATACCAGAGAGGATGATACTATAGGGATGTTGCAGTGGTTACTCATGTTGGTTAATAGCAAGTCCAAGATATTATTACCTCTTGTGGGGGTATCGACTAGCTGTTCCAAGGCATTTGCACTGAAAAAACTGAGGAATCTCTGGGCATTTGTGTTCTGGCATGAGTAGTTCTTCCAATCTATATTTGGGAAGTTAAAATCATGCAGGATCAGGGTAAAGGGTTGAATCTTGATAGATTTGAACAGGTCCAAATAGGTGGATTGAGCATCTTGAGTCAGATTTGGGAGCCAGTAGCTAGCTATGATTTGAATAGTGGTCTTGTCAATGGTTAACTGCACCTGGAGTGTCTCCTGTGTGTCATACTGTTTGACTAGCCTGGAGGTGTGTATGTCTTTAATGTATATTGAAACTCCACCTCCTTTAGCTTTACTGCCCACAGTTTGGGGTCTGAATGTATGATAGGATGAGTAACCAGTAAGGATGGGTTGCTCTCCGCAGCTTTTAACCAGGTTTCTGTGACTGCACAGATGTCAGGATTTTCCAGGGTTAAGAATGCTTACAATGAGTGCAGTTTCATGTTTAGACTCCTAGCGTTTAGCAGCATGACCTTTAATTTGCATTTTGTTGAAATTTTTATGTTGGTTTATTGACCTCAGGACTTTTCCTAAAAAAGCCACTATGGGGGAGGCAACAGCCTTTGCCAGAAGCCTGAAGCCCAGGTGAGACAGATGCAGGCCATCTCTGGCAAACCATCGTGGTCTGCCGATCATCTTTTCCTAGGCTGTCAGGTACTGGATCCCCCTGGAATGATACCAGAAACTAAGCCAATTGTTAAAGTCAATCATTTTCTGTTTGCATTGAGGCATCATTCTGGGTGACAGCAGAATGCTGCTTAAGGCTAGGGACATTCCTGCCTGGGACACATAATCAGTGAGCTCAAGCATGTCTCTTTTCATATAGTCCAGAGAGGTATGTCTCAAGTCATTCACACCAACATGGACTATGACAGAGTCATAACAGTACCTGTTTTTGAGAGACAAGTGCATATGTGATATGGCAGATTCTGGCACCTGACAGACAACTAACCGTGACTTTCTCCTTATCCAGCCTGGTCAGAGGCACATCTGTGTGTCTCACAATGGAGTCTCCTATGACTACTATGTTGGGTTTATGGTGAAGCCTTAATGACTGTGAGACACAGGTGTTTGGACTATGCATAGTATGTGATATGGAGGGCTGTGGAGATCGCATGTGTTTTTTTTTAAGAAGTCTCCTTTGTTTGGGTATGTTTATGTGGAGGACCTCCGCATATGTGGGTGTGTGTTGTGCAACTGTGGGTGGTGTTTGAGGTGTAGTGATTGTGTTGACAACCTTTTTGGTGCCAGATATACTACCTTGAGGGGGAGAGAGCATGGACTCTAGGTTCCTAATTTAATTGCATCTCTCACAAATTGTGTTCCTAGGTGGTAGTAGTAGATGGTTGTCCTTGTACATCAGGCAGTTGCTACACTGTCTCAGGATGTCCATATCAACCAGACTGGCAGGAGAAACTATAGGAAATTGTCCATCCATATTTATCAGAATCTGAGGGAGAAAGGCCATCCCTGTACCCCTCCCTTATCTACTGTAGCCTCCAAACAGACATCATTCCTTGTGAATGGAGGAAATTAATCATTATCCTTCTGCACAAATGTGGGCCATCTACAAACCTTGGAAACTACTGACCCATAAGTCTCACTAGTCTCATGTAAAAAGTCATGGAAAGAATTCTCAATAATGACATAGAAAACCTGACACTGGGTGCTACCCAGTTTGGTTTCATCAAGGGCAGGTCATGCCTACTCATAGGTTCATAGGTTCATAGGATGATATTAGGCTATTGGCCTGGATGCCCATATAAGCTTAGTCAAGAATTTTGCCCATGTTCCTGCAAAGTCAGTGCCTGTTTCCTCTGTCCAGCAGGGACACAAGTGGGATCCCATGGGTGTATTTTCTGTTTCCCATCCAGTCATCCAGGCTCTTCTTAAAGAAGGCTAGTGAGGAACTCTGCTTATCTTGGAGAAGGAGTCTATTCCACAGATGGGGGAATCTTTGGGACACAAATCTATCCTGCCAACAAGTTCTGTTAATGTCACAGACCATGTTGAGGCCTTGTGTGTGGGTTGCGCGAGCGGAGTTTGACTTACTGATATGCACCAACTCTATCAAGGCTGGGTCTGAGATGGCCCTGTATGCCAGACACAGGTCACCTCTAAGCAGTCTGTATGAGACTGAGTAGAGGGACAGGGCTTTTAGCTTATCTGTATAGGATAGATGTTTGAGACCCTGGATTTTCCTGGTCAGGAACCTCTGTGGTCTCTCCAGCTGCTGCATGTGTTTGGCAAGATACTTGCTGAAGGGGTCTGATAAGGGAGGAGTACAGGGATGTTATGACCTCCTTGTTCCTGGTTGAAATACCCTTACTTATGAGGTGGGCCATGTAGAAAGCTTTCAATACAATGGAGGCAACGTGGTGGTCAATAGTCAGGTTTCTATCAACCTTGGTGTCCAAGTCCCTCATGCCTAACTATGTGCTTAACATATTGTTGTTAATGTGATAATTACTGGGGGCACTATTTTACCCAAAGGGGATAATGAGGCATTTCTTGGCATTCAGTTTGAGGGCATGTTTCTGGCACCAATCATTAGTTTGGGTAAGGCCCTCTTGGAGGATGTTCACATCACTAGGAGAATTTAGGAGAGCACCCAGCTTGCAGTCATCTGCAAACTTGGTCAGCCACAGTTCACTGGTTTTGGCTTGCACCTCAGAAAAGTATATCCAAAATAGTAGAGGCCCCAAGACTGATCCTTGGGGTATGCCACGTGTTATAGGACTACTATTAGAGGTGGCTTCTCCTATCTTGATTGAGTGGGTTCTATCAGTGAGCTAGTTAGCTACCCCATCTGGTCACATATGGGTTGATGCCTAGCTGGCAGAGTTTATCTATTATGCCCCAGTGGGGAATAGTGTCGAAGGCTTTGGCTATGTCAAGGTAGGCAGTGTGCACCATCTTCCCCTAGTCCATGGCTTTGGTGACTGTTTCAAAGAAGTCAACCAGGTTTAACAGGCATGATCTCCCTTTGACAAAACCAAACTGTGTGGGGGTCAAGTGTTTGGAGGTTGTCAATACTTATAAGGTCCATGATAATGCTTTCCATGGCCTTACAGATCTTGTTAGTTAATCTGTTGGGCATATAATTGCCTGGGCCAATGGACGCTCCACCTTTGTGTAAAGGGATGGCAGTGGCTTTCCTCCATTCAGTAGGGACAAAGCTGGTGCTCAGACTTTGGCTGAATAGGGTGCCTAATTGGTGCCCAGAGCTCATGCAATCAGGGATTTTGTGGGTCTCATGGAGGCTGTATTTTTTGCCTTTGAGAGGGCATTAAAGACCTGCCCCCTGGTGATGAGAGGAGGGGTGAAGGTGCTGGGGATGTCCTGGTTTACTGATGGGGGTCAGGGGGGGGTGACATTTTCACTGAACCTGTCTACAACAGGTTGGCTATATCTGTGATGGTTGTGTATGCAGTGTTCTTGACCACCAGTTCAGAGTAGATTTGGGTGTTACCTTGGAGATTGGAGACGTATGTGAAGAAG
Organism: Protopterus annectens; assembly: GCF_019279795.1. Taxonomy (NCBI): domain Eukaryota; kingdom Metazoa; phylum Chordata; order Ceratodontiformes; family Protopteridae; genus Protopterus; species Protopterus annectens. The sequence continues at coordinate 1,030,942,410 of NC_056746.1, read as the reverse complement.
GCCTTGTGATTGTTCTTAGTGGATGTGGACAATTTGGACTCAAAGTTAGCTTTAGTGGATTTTACCAGTGACCTTATTTGCTTGTTCAGATAAAGGAGAGATTGCCTCCAACTTGGCACCTGCTCTTTCTTGGTCCTGGACAGCATTTTTTTCCTTTTATTATAGAGTTTTTTTATTGCTGGTGTTCACCAGAGAGTTTTTCTTTTCCTTGAAGAAGATGATTTGGTCTTGTCAGGTATTGCTGAGTCCATACAGCTGTCTAGGTGTTCATATAATATTTTGGTGTAGGCTTGGACATTAGTGATAGTTCCAGCTGAAGGAATATTTATTTTTTTATTTTATTTGTATTTATTTATTTTGTTTATATGTTGGCTGTGAAGCTGCTTATACCTGCTCTCAGGAGGTTGTAGTCAGCTTTGGAAAAGTTTTTTTGTTTGACCCTGGCAAGGGGGGGGGGTCAGGGTAGATGGTGACTTCAAAAGTGATTGCTTTATGGTTGGATCTTACCAAGGAGGATGACACTATAGGGGTGCTACAGTGGCTACTCATGCTGGTTAGTACCAGGTCCAGGATATTTTCATCTCTCATGGGGGCATCGACCAGCTGATCCAATGCATTGGCACTGATGAAGTCAAGGAATCTGGGCATTCATGCCTGGGCTATAATAGGTCTTCCACTCTATGGCTGGGTAGTTAAAATCACCCAGAATCAGGATAGAGGGTTGAATCTTGATGAATTCAAGTAAGTCCAGAAAGATGGAGTGGGCATCCTGAGTCATGGTTAGGGTTCTGCAGCTAGCTATGATTTAAATAGGTGTTTTGTCAACAGTTAACTGCACCTGGTATGTCTCCTGTGTGTCATACTGTTTGACCAGCCTGGGGGTATGTATGTATTTGATGAACATTGAAACTCCACCTCCTTTGGCTTTTTAACCCTCTGTTTGGGTTCTGAAAGTATGGTAGGATGAGTAATCTGGTAAGGCTAAGGTGTTCTCTGCAGCTTTGAACCAGGTTTCAGTGACTGCACAAATGTCAGCATCTTCCAGGGTAAGGAATGCTTGTAGTGAGTGTGGTTTCATGTCAAGACTCCTAGTGTTTAGCAGCATGACCTTTACATTTCATTTAGAAGAATTTTTAATGTTGGTAATTTTGTCCTCATGACTTTGCCTAAAAAAGGTAATACAGGGGAGGCAAGAGCTTTTGCCAGTAGCCTGAAGCCCAGGGGAGATAGATGAAGGCCATCTCTGACAAAGCATCATGGTGTATCCATCATGTTATACCAGGCTGTGAGGTAGTGAATCATCTTGGAATGACACCAGAAACTAAGCCAATTGTTAAAGTCAATAATTTTCTGTTTATATTGAGGCATCATTCTGGGTGACAGTAGGATGCTGTTTAAGGCTATGGACATACCTGCCTGGGACACCTAATCAGCAAGCTCAATTATTTATCCCTTCATATAGTTCAGAGAGGTACATCTCAAGTCATTCGCACCAACATTGACTATTACAGAGTCATAACAGTACCTGTTGTTGAGAGACTTAAGTGCATGCATGGTATGGCAGATTCTAGCACCTGACAAGCAACTTACCATGACTTTTTCCTTGTCTAGCCTGGTGAGGGGCACATCTGTTTGTCTCATGATAGTGTCTCCTATGACTAGTATGTTGGGTTTGTGACTGGGCCTTAGAGGCTGTGACACACAGGCATGTGAGGTTCCTATCATGTCATCGAACTTTTACAAGTTCGAACCACATATGGTCAAGACCATACATTCAAATTTGTAAATGTTTGAGTGTGTGAATGGAAATTTCCATAGGTGGAGGTTTCCATGCTGTTCAATGTGGTGCGATCTCAGAGTTGGTATATTTAAGTAGTGGGGGGTGTGGGGGTGCAGGGGAGCTTGCCCCCTGCTTACAACAGTTTATTTTGTTGTCCGTTGTGTTTTTTTTTTTTTAGGTAGTCGAAGTTATGTAACTTTGAACATAATGGTTCAACTATTAGGTGTTTGAAGTTACGTAACTTTGACTGTGTGATATAGACCCAGCATGTGTACTATGTGTGGTGCCTGGTGTTGTGAGTTGTGATGTGTGTGTGCGTTTTTGCATAAGAAGTCTCTTTTGTTTAGGTATGTGTTTTTATTGAGAACCTCCGCATATGTGGGAGTGTGTTGTACAGGTGTGGGTGGTGTTAGAGGTGAGGTGTTTGTAGTGTTTGTGCAGACAACCTTTTCAGTGCCAGATGTACTGGCTTGTGATCAAGACTGAAAGGATTCTAGGTTCTTAATGTAATTGCATCTCTCACATATTGTGTTCCTAGGTGGTAGTAGTAGAGAGCTGTCTGTGTACATGAGGCAGTTGCTACACTGTCTCAGGATGCTCATATCAACCTGACTAGCAGGAGAAACCATAGGAAATTGTCCATCCATGGTTGTCAGAATTTGTGGAAGAGAGGTCAAGGATAGTAGAGTGGGTATTATCTGAAGAGAGTAGCTATAGGTGTGGATAGGGCTGAATAAAATCAATACAGTAGCTGCAAGTGAGGGCCTCATTTACACATGAGCGCTGGTAAGGGAAAAATGCAGCTGAGATACATTGCAAAGTCTTAAAACAGTGCAGCGGTGGTGTGCAACATGCAAACAAGCACAAACCTGTGCAAAAGTGGGGTTTAAATGCCAGAAAAATAAAAGTAAAGTAGAAACACTGGAATTGACCAATCAAGCCTTGTCCCTGAGCTCTTAGCTAAACACCCTATGCCAGACCAGTCCAACCAGTTCACTTACTCCCATAAGTGCTGGTAAACCTCAGCCAACACAAGATGGTGTAGCAGGAAACACAGGAATCACACAAACACATCTGGATACAGCAAAACCTGTAACCAGACTATGCTAAAGATACTTAAACTCTGTTTAGGCTGATTTAATATAGGAGAACAGATACCCACTTAAATATGACAGCAGAGTAGTTCACACTCAATTAATTAAACAGTTTAATGGTAAACAGTGAAAAAATACAATGCAGATGTAACACAAGTTAATAAAACAGCACAGTTAATCAAATACAAGTGCAGTATAAGTCAGAATAAATTCAAAAATAGCATTTAGTTTTGTAGATTCCCTCTGCAGATTTGAATTCAGCACAGGGTAGATGCAGAATGTTCACCACCTTGTAACTCGACTAAAACAAGCAAGTACCACAAAACAAAAGTAAAACAGAAACACTGGAGTTGACCAATCAACTCTTGTCCCTGAGCTCTTAGCTAAATACCCTATGCCAGACCAGTTCCAACCAGTTCACTTACTCCCTTACCTCTCAACCTCTTAGAGCAAGAAATCTGGACAAAGCCATAAATAAAAGTGGGACAAAGGCCCAAAAATAGGAAAATTTTTAAATATTCCTGTACCAGCCCTGGTAAACCTACTCCACAGTTATAAAGCTAATTAAACCACTGCATCAACAACCTACCTAACTACTAACCCCACCCTTCTCATACGTGGTCTCACCTCATCCTACAACACTTAATATTCTGCAACACTCAATACACTACACTTGAAAGACACCTCTAACCTCTGATCTGTACTCACTATAAACTACCTACTTCTTTCCATATACCTCACAACCAAATGCTTTTCTCGCTCTCACAACCTTTCCCAGCTTTGTGGTATATATTTTCCTTGCCAAATCATACTAAGCTCAAACTGTAATTGCTTGGCTTTCATTGATGTAACATTATTGTCTATGTTAATTGAATTTTAATTTGTATCTACTTTTATTGTACTTGTACCTTAGTTGTAGAGCTTTTCTCATCAGGCCTCCACTGAAAAAGGACCTGTGTCCAGTGGACTTTCCCAGTCATCAAATGTTAAATTAAAAAATAAATAAATAAATTGCTTGTACAAACTTAGAAAGTTGACAGAATAACAGGTTTAGCATTAGCATGAATTTTCTGAAGGGAATGAAGTCTGAAACTCAAATATTTGTCATTATTTTCTAACTTCAATCTTTAATGGTTTGCCACTAAATTGTCAGAAAACCACAATTTTATGAAAAAAACAGACCAAAAATATGACGCAAAAATGTGTACATTCTGTGAAAATCTGTACAGTTGAGAGGTAGGCCTACTCCCACTAAGTGCAGGTAGGCCCCAGCCAACACAAGATGGTGTATCAGGAAACCCAGGAAATACAGGAATCACACAAAACAGATCAGAATACAGCAAAACCTGTAACCAGACTATGCTAAAGATATTTAAACTCTGTCTAAATCGATTTAATACAGAAGAACAGATACACAATTAAATATAACAGCAGAACAGTTCACACTCAGTTAATTAAACAGTTTAACATTAAAACAGTAAAAAATACAATGCAGATGTAATGCAAATTAATAAAACAGCACAGTTAATCAAATACAAGTGCAGTATGTCAGAATAAACTGAAAAATGGCAGTTTTGTAGATTCTCTTAGCAGACTTCAAATAAGCACGGGGTAGATGCAGTATACTCACCACCTTGTAGCTTGACTAAAACAAGCAAGTACCACAAGACGAAAGTAAAATAGAAACACTGGAATTGACCAATCAACCCTTGTCCCTGAGCTCTTAGCTAAACATCCTATGCCAGACCAGTTCCAACCAGTTTACTTACTTCCACTAAGTGCAGGTAGGCCCCAGCAAACACAAGATGGCGTAACAGGAAACAGGAATCACACAAACAGATCTGGATACAGCGAAACCTGTAACCAGACTATGCTAAAGATATTTATACTCTGTTTAGGTTGATTTAATACAGGAAAACAGATACATACCTAAATATAACAGCAGAACAGCTCACATTCAGTTAATTAAACAGTTTAATCTATTTATTTGTTTATTTATAGTTGGTAACTGGGTAGTGTCCAGCTGGGCTATAAACAAGCCCATTTTCAGTGGAGACACAGGGAGAAAAGCTCCCAGAAAATAAGTATACAATATTTATACTAAGATATGGTAGTTACAGTACGAAAAAGATAACTATGACAGTTTACATAATAATAAAATACAGTGTTAAAACAGGTTTATACAAGACGAAAAGTCACACATCAAACCATTAAGTCAATTATGAATGTCAACAACAGCAGAAAAAAAAAATCAAAAACAATATTTAGTTACATAGATAGAAAAAACACAGTGGGTGGGAAAGTGTGGTTGCAGTTTATCATTAAAACAGTGAAAAAATACAGTGCAGATGTAATGCAAGTTAATAAAACAGCACAGTTAATCAAATACAAGTGCAGTACAAGTCAGAATAAATTGAAAAATGGCACTTAGTTTTGCAGATTCTCTCAGCAGATTTGAAATCAGCATAGGGTAGATGCAGAATGCTCACAGCCTTGCAGCGTGAGTAACTTGGTGGACTTCTTTGAGAAGGTCACCAAAGCATCATCAGACAGCAAAATGGTTCACAATGACTACCTTGACCTGGCCAAGGCATTTGCCACTCAAGCATTGTTGACAAACACAAGAGGTTAGGTATAGACCCTAATGTCAACTAGCAGATAGCCAGCTGCCTCACAGGCAGGACACAGGAAGTTAGAATTTGGGAGTCCACCTCTCCAAAGTGGCCAGTCACAAGTGGGGTCCCTCAGGGAACGGTCTTGGGACTGCTCCTTTTGGGCATCTACTTCTCAGAAGACAAGACCAACATCAAAGGCCTCTGGATGACCACATTTGCAGATGACTGCAAATTATAAGTAGTCACAGAGTCCCCCAACACTAATGTTCTCCAAGAAGGACTGGCACAGACACATAACTAGCACCAGAGACGTGGACTAAAATGAAATGCCAAGAAATGCACAATAATATCCTTTTGGTAAAAACAAAAATGAAAACTCCAGCAAAGCTAGAACTTCCACTGAGTGACCTCCCAAACCTCTTGTATCAGAGGCACATGGGATATACGCAAATGAACCTTATGAACATTAGGTGTTTCAGCTCAATGACAATTCTGAATGCCCATGACTTGTTTCATCGTTTTAATGGACAATTTCAGGCCAATAAAGCCAAACCCCACTAGCTGTGGATATGCATATTTCGGCCTTGTTGTGACCTCGTCAGCACAGCACAAGCAGAGTGTTTGACTAAGCATTAGAAACACAGGGCTGTTATACCCGGTTGATGTCCATTATCATTAGGGTCACTGCAAAAATATCCCAAACAACAAACTAAAACAATGAGTGAGAATCAGCTGGGTATAAAAGCCCTGTGTTTCTAATGCTTACTCAAACACTCTGCTTGTGCTATGTTGACGAGGTCATAACAAGGCCAAAATATGCATATCCACAGCTAGTGGGGTTTGACTTTATTGGCCCAAAATTGTCCATTAAAGTGATGAAACAAGTCGTGGGCATTCAGAATTGCCATTGAGCTGAAACACCTGATGTTCATAAGGTTCATTTGCATATATCCCATGTGCCTCTAATAATATCCTTTTGGGAATTCAACCACACCTTGTAACTATCATATTGGCAACACACCCCTAAGAGTCAACCCAATAGTCAGGGACTTAGGAACACACATAGACAGTAATCTACCCTTTGACTGTCGTATTTTTACAGTAATGAGGACCTCATTCTCTGTTGTGCAGCTTATAAACAAAGGTCTGACATCTAGGCCCAAGTAGGTAATGTAATCGGTATTTATCAGACCTAGAATTGAGTACAATACTTCCTTTGGTATATACCTATCTGGGCACATCCAACAACTGGATTATCCACACAGGTTCCTTACTAAAAGAATACAGGACATAAATTACATGTCCTGTGCAGGCTACCTCAGAGTCTTATCCCTGTATTCTGTCTCCTACAGGCTGTTGAGGGTGGATCTATACCTGGTCTACAAGGCATTGTTGGATCCCATTCTGATGGACCTCTTGCATATCCACAAAACAAACAGCACCAGAATTACCCATTCAACCTTGCCTGTGATATAAGTAGGATCAGCTGGAATCACAGACATGTATCCCTGAGACTGCACCTTCTCTGGAACACGCTTCCCATCCATGTGAAGTAGAGTTCCTCTCTAACCTAATTCAAGTGTAACTTGGATAATTGGATAAAGAACAGGAAATTCATCTCTAATTTGGCATCTAGGTCTCTAATGGACACTTACAGCCTGTAAATGGTTCATTTCTAGGCCCCTGCTTGTAAATGTTTTATCTCTCAAAGCATCGAGTTACACTTATTAAGGGTACCAGAACTTGTCAGAGATTTGGGGATGCATGGCTAGGCTTAAAAAGGCCCCAGTTTTCATTGCCTAGCACATACATATGGACCTATGAACAAATTTAATGACAACAATCCTCAGTGATTTGCCAGAAAACCACAAATTTTATGAAGTATAGACCAAAAATATGAGGCAAAAAATCTGGACATTCTGGGAAATCTGGAGAGCTGAGAGGTATGACTCTAAGCTGGATATAATTTCTATCTCTAGATCTTCCTTTGCAGCTGTAGTGATCAGAAGTATGTCTCCACAATGACCACCCAGGATGAAAAGCCTGAGTTTCTGACCTGCTAGTTTTAAGGACAGATCTCCTCATACTAGATGTAAAAGATGTGTATTTACTATAATAATAGATCTGGCTGTCCCTCTCCATGTTCATCAGTGTGTGTACCCTCCTTCTCCCTGTTTCATGATAGAAACAGCCTGGTGGCTTAGCTCTGTTGTTTCCTTGCATATAGTGCTTTTATTTCTCGTGGTACACCTGAAATTTGCAGAGAATTGTAGGTAAAGAAGAGGAAGTTGGAAGCTTGGGAAGTTTATGGAAACTGAACTGCCTTAAAGCTTGTAATCTGAGTTCTGCTGGCTATGCAGGATGACCAGCTCATCCAGATATATTATTTTGCTAAGTACATAATTTTCTTTTGTTTTTTCGGGATATATGCATGTCAAATAAGAGTGGCAATTATCAAATCTAGTATGGAAGAAGAAAATCCTTTTTAGGTTTCTATCCTGTATAGAATAAATGCTTTACTTCATACAACATGCCACTGTGACATTGGAATTCTTCATATCTGAAACAGTCATGAAGGTCTATAGCCAATCTGCAAGCCACTGTACTCGAAACATTTACTCACTTCAGTTTGTTTCCCTCTGTATGACATAATTTTCATAGATTCTAATGAATTAAACTTATTAAAGAATGCAGCTGCTTTTACTACTCCTTTGTTAATTAGTATTTCTGATTAAAACTTAATGGTTGCAATCATTTTCTTTATTGATTTTAACGTATTGAAGTAATAGTTTAAACAGGTTATGCAGAGTAACAGTTTTAATAATTTACATCCAAGTGGACCCAAAGGACAGCTACCCTATGGGATATCTTTGTTTCTTTGGTATGACCTTTAGCAATACTTCTCAGTGATTAAGAAATGTGTTTGCTATCCCTGAAGTAGTCCCGAAGTATATTTATTTGATTCCTCTGAAACCCAGTGAGCCCAGCTTTCTTAACAGTGTATTAAGGCATAACAAGTCTCAGATTATGGCTAAATCATGACACAGGTTTCTTTACTTTTATCTAAAGTGCTTGAAAGACCACTGGCAATCTTACTTTATGTGTGTACATGGAAATGGAATGACAAAACTCTAATTGGTATTGCTTAAGAATGATATTCTAGTCCATACAGGCCCTTGACTGCCCACGTACAAACTCCAAGAAATACTTTAGATGATGGTAGGAGGAGGTTAATTAGAGTTCTCAATCTCTTCATTTTTTTTCCAGAAACTGGAACAACCATCCAGGAAACAAAAAACTCACCTCGTTATTAGACGAGTTAAGAAGTTCAGAAGAGCAAAATGTTACTTGGCAGCCATAATGAGTATATAATCAATCTAACTGTGTTGATGTATTCATTTTAATTATACTAACAGGACAGTCTAAGAATATATTTCTTTAAATCAAAATCAGGTTTAATTTAAATTCCCAAAACTCCATTATTGTAAAGATGAAGATAATTCAATAGAATACAAAAATCATAAATCAGAGCATACGATTATATAAAAAGTAAATACAGAACAGTATCATACAAAATTAAAACTAAAAATCTACAAATGTCTGCTGCAGCTACTGATTAAAGGTGTTTTTCAGGTGCCACACCTCAACATATCTCCATGTGGGAGCTGCATTCCTACTTTTCCACTTACGTATTCTCACTCTTTTTCTTTTAACTTTTTGCCCCCACCATCTGTAAATCATCAGCCCCCTTCCTTTGAGGCCACAAGACCAAGGGGAGGAATATAGCATTTGGTTTTCTACAAATACAGATCTTCACATTTCTGTGATGCAGTGCGTCCTCAGAGTTACAATATATAAGGTGAGCGGATGAATAAGATAACTTCCATACGGTTGGTGCAAGCAGGCTAACTTCTGCACTAATACAAACTCTCTTCATTTAGTTTGTAGTTTTGAAAGTATAACTGAGCCTTTGTGAGAAACTGCATTTGGATTTATTGGGTTTCATTGATACAATTTATGATTTTGTATTTTTTTCCATTCAGTTAAATCTTAGCATTTGCATTTGTGTTGTAATACCATTCAAATTAATAGAAATGTGTCCCTAACTCACCTGTTTCTAAGTATCCAGCCTCCTACTTTTTCATATTTCAAGAGTTTTCAATGAAATGTAATGGAAAAAATACCATGAAACCCTTCTTCTTCTTTTCCTATTTTTCCTATAAGTAGTAAGCCTTCTTAAGTCAACACCCAAGGTTACATAAGGACTAATACTGAAAGAGTGCTTAGTATAGCCAAGAATCTTGCCAGATGTAGGGGTAACATTTATTAAATATGCATAGAGTTGAGTGAAACAGCATAATAACTGGTGATGCAAGGGAAAGGGCAATTCAAAGATGTAACGTTATCACACTATGGGAGATACAGTGCAGCATTCATGGTATGCAAATGACAGCATGGTATCATGAAAATGAGTAAGACTCATTGCATATGGAAATGACAAAATCAGACATAGCAAAGTGGTTCAGAGATGATTAACTCCAGGCCACTGAGTCGTTGTGCTCATTTATTTTAAACACCAGGATTTCTGAGTGTGCATTAGTTTCATTTGTGCTAATATGCTAGGAACAGCAGCAGCAGCTGAAGCTGAACAAGTATTAGTGACTGCTCTTGGAGCCAGTGTCTGTAAGGTAGCACATCATAACCCTTTGTGAGGCAGGTAGGTCTGCCAGCAGCTGACCTACCTGCCTCTCTAACAGAGCATTGTTGTCTGCTGTTGTGTGGATAAGGACACCTGATAGGGGTTAGTAGACATGTAATACCCACAAATGGAATTAAAGGGAATGCATGGACTTGCCATCTTTATGGATGCAATGGCTCATGGAACATTAACCATAATTGTTACAGAGACATTTCAGAATCTGATAGGGGACAAACCAGGAATTCTGCAGGCTTTGGACTTTGGAATCTGACTGTCTGACATGATGCTGCAGTATGTGGAGGAGAACAAATGGTTCCCACAGAGAGCAGAGGAGGCACCCTACACTATACAGGCATTTTACAACACATCTCCTTTCTCTTAGTTCCTGGGGGCTATTACTTGCACACAGGTCACCATTAAAGCAGTAGCTGCTTAATATGATGCTTGCAATATCATCTGGAAGGATTTATACTCCTTCAAGTGCCAGGTGTTGTGCATTGCACAGGGTATTATATATAATATGTCTGTGCACTACCCAGGCAATTCCCATGATTCCCACATCTGGAATGAGTGAAATATCTATCAGCATTTTGTATGAGGAGACAGGGCCATCTAGTTGGTAGGTGCACACATTGGTGGATATGTAGGTCAGAATATATGAGTCCTATTAAAACAGGCAGCATGACATATATAATGATATCCACTGTTGATTATGATATATACTACATCCATGACTGCAATGTGCAATTTTGGATTTGTCTGTAACATACATTTGTACTTTCTGATCTTTTCTTTGTGTTTTTATTTCCTCATTCTTCTACAGGCCAGCTGTAGTACAGATTGTGGAGCAGCAGTGGGCACCTGGATCTGTGCAAACTGATGTGTCTTGTGCTGGACCACCAGTGATCACCAGGCCTAATTCTCTGCAGTTTACCTTATTGATGGGAGGCTGAAGGACTCATTGGTGACTTCCACAGCCCCCTCTGAGGAGATGGACGTGCAACCTTTTGTCGAAAATGGCCTGGAGGGGTTTCCTTTTTTCACTCTGTGATGAAAGGAGATACTACCACACAAGCTAGCTGGAATTTTGTAGATAATTATATGTCATTTCTGAATATCAATGTAATTCATTTATGATGCTTGTGTTACAACTATATTAGAACTGTATGTCATGTGTATGTCAAACTTGTTTGAACAGACATGTGTTGAAAACGGTTTTTGCAAAGTACTTGAAATGTAACCACAACATGCCCTACTGGAAAAGAATAAAAATGTACATGCACTATTGTAACTGTTTAAATGTGTATTTTAACAGTGGAAACTGGAATACAGGAGGTTAACTTTAGAAAAATAGCAGAAATTAAATTACTTTATGGTAGCAATGAGACACAATGTCTGTGCTAAGAAGTTTTCTGTATTGTATTGGAAGTGTTAATGACTTATACCAAAAAGATCTGAGGAAAAGCCCTTGCCTATGTATTTTCACAGGTAGATGCTAAATGCTACCAGCTGCCATCAATGGCTGTTCTGACCCTGGGAACTAGGAGTCAAATGACAAAAAATGATGTCATTCTGCAAGCTATTCCAGCAGTAATATTTGAGATATTAATTTAAGAAGTCTCTTAGAGAGAGTGCATTCTGTATTCTGTCTTGGACCTGACAAGAACCATTCACCACACCTCTGCCTTGCTCTGAGTAAGTAAGTCTAGGGAACAGTATAATTCTCTTAGATACAGTCAGGAATATAGCAAAATTTAGTTTACATGTTTTTCTTTATTTATTTGAGACTGTCCTGCAATGTTGTTTTAAATATTTCCTGTGATTTTGAACTCTGTCACTATAATTATATACTGAGTATTTTATTGTTCTTTTATTAAATATATATATATATATATATATATATATATATATATATATATATATATATATATATATATACATATATGTATATATAAACCTTTCATTGTGGCTGATCACTGTAGAGCTATTTAAGTTCTGAGAGTACTTGCATATTTATTTGGTGACACTGTGGGCCACTCCTAATAGCCTTGCTCTTTGTCAAACTACCATTTGTATTAATAGTAACATGACACCAAGGGCGCCTGCAGGCAGGTACAGGCACTTGCACCCCCCTGGAACCGGCTGGCCGGGAAATTAATTTAAATAAAAAAAGTTTTTTTTTTTTAAAGTGCGTTCCTCTTTAAGAACGCCCTTTGCATCCTGTCCAGTCGCACAGACGCAACAGGTGTTTGCGACCTGTTTTCGTCACCTGTGTCTGTGCGCGGCTGATGGTTTATGTCCTTTTCTTTCACGCCTACTGGAAATTTTAATTCAAGAGAGGACGTTCGTGCAGATGAATGTAGAAGTGAAAGGTAGGTGTGTGAGTTTAGGTAATATTTGTGTTAGGTGGTATTAGAAATACTTCTTTGGGAGTTGTGTGTATGTTTTTTTATCTTTGGCCTTCTAGAGAGTTTGGATTTCCTATATTGTGTATTACACCTGTATCAAGTACGGCCAAATTGTCAATTGCATTCATTAAGATCGAAGAACGGAATAATTCGGGGAGTAAAAATCAGTAGAGTGTATGTCACTAATCTTCTTAAACCGGTAAGCTGTATGTCACTATCTTGATAGAGCCGCTTGTTTACATTTTGTGTATTTGATTTCTGTTTTGTTGTAATGTTAATGTTTTATATACTTTTTGTTTGTCGAAGTGGTTAGATTTTAGTGCAAATGGCGATTATAGTATAGAAACTTTTTGTTGAAGCAATGGCTTGTTGTCCCAGAGGTTAATGGTCCTCTAGTGTGGGCTTAAACAGTAACATTGCAATTGATTAACGTTAATGTTTTGTAAGTTTTTACGTGCTCTTTTGCTCAGTTTTTCATTACATATTTATACCCTTTTGTTGGAAAGTATGCTTTGTTATTCATTCCATTTAGCACTGTTTATGTGGGACTAACCACTGTTGGTTGCAAACTGGTATGACGTATGTAAGAACCTGCAAATTCCTGTTATAATGTGAAGTTAAGGTTTGCACTTCTGTGAGCATAGCTTTGTAGGGAGCAAAAGTTCTTAATGAAATTTCCAAATAAGTTTTTCATACATCTGCAAACTCGGTAGCTGTTTTATTTTTGATTAATAACTTGGAGACGAGAAGTCTGCAGATTTAAGTGAATAGCCATGAGAGATTTGATCGCTGTCTGCTGATTTGAATTATAAGATGCAGTGTAATTAACAACATTTAAAGATAAACGGAAAGCACTAAGTGAAGTCTGAAACCAGAAGTGCTTAAGTTATACAAGTAGTTGCCTGTCCTGCAGCCTTAGTATTGCAATGTATTTAATATAATGATTCATCACCTAATGATAGGTAGCAAGTGTAGTTTAAGAGCTAAACATTAATGGTTTACTGAGAGCATGCAAGCTGTTTTTTTTTTTTTTTTTTTTTTTAACATCTGGAAGGGGAATAGAGATGAAAAGAATACATAACAATTCGTGCAAGTGGGAACCTAGGTTGTAACATGCACTTTAGCATGGGTAACTTTAATGTTAGATTAGTGTCTGTTGATGTAGCTGTCATTTTTTTTTTGAAACTATAAGTAGTTTTGAATGTTTCTTCTAAATTGAAAGGGGATGAGGATTTTTAAGATTTGTGTAGGTTTTCTGTTAGTATTTTCATTGAAACAAAAAGTTTTGAAAATGTCACATAGGTTCAAATGGAGATGAGAATAGTCATACCCTTCAGGAAAAACAAGGTAACCCCAAGCTACCATATAGGTGGCAACCCACTAAGCACAGAAGAGGTTATCAGGGACCTGGGTACCCAGATTGACAGTGGCCTCTCGTTTGACACTCACATTGCTAAAGTGGTTCGAAAGACCTTCTACATTGCCCATCTGATCAGGAAGGGATTCACATCCAGATCAAGTGAGGTCATTGTTCCCCTGTACTCTTCACTTATCAGACCAGTGATCGAGTACAATGCCCCATTCGGGATGTATCTCACCCAACACCTGCAGCAATTGGAGAGACCCCAAAAGTTCCTCACCAAAAGGATAAAGGGACTCCAAAACCTGTCATATACTGCCAGACTGAAGAAACTCCAACTCTATTCAGTTGCATACCGTCTGCTCAGAGGTGACTTGTGCCTGACATACAAGGCCATGACCAACCCGGAATTAATGGACATGCTCCACCTCAAAAAATCCAAATCCACCAGAACCACTAGAGCAAGTGACTTAAACCTTAGCACGGATATAAATAGGATGTGCTGGAGGGATAGATTTATCACCCAGAGACTCCCCATGCAGTGGAATAAAATCCCGGTCCATGTGAGGCAGAGCACCTCGCTGGCTCTGTTCAAGAGAAATCTTGACCGGTGGATGGGAGATCATAGGTTTACCCCAGGAATCATCTCTGTGTCACTGCTGGACAGAGGCACAACAAACTAATGGGCACATTATTTCTAACATAAGGGGTGGCGTAAGCCACATAACTTTGGGCTAGGCTTATAAATGCCTTAGGGCAGATAGCCTAGTATAAACCTATGAACCTATGAACCTATGTGTGTGTGTGTGTGTGTGTGTGTGTGTGTGTGTGTGGGATTTCAGAGTGAGAGGTGTGTGTGTGTGTGTGTGTGTGTGTGTGTGTGTGTGTGTGTGTGTGTGTGTGTGTGTGTGTGTGGGATTTCAGAGTGAGAGGTGTGCGTAATGTTGCAGGTTTTCCCTCATACTTGTTCTGTTCCTCATAAAATCTGTGGTTTCTGTATTTGTGTACTTGCAAAGCCAGTGGTAGCATTGTTGCCTGACAGCTACATGTTCTCTGGTTTGATTCTTTGTTGGGGTGCCTTACCTTCTGTGTGGAATCTGTATGCCCTCCTGTTTTTGTTTCCTCCCATCTTACAAAACATGTCTGTTTGGAGTTTCTCCTGGGCCTCTGCTAAATATTAGCTTTTGTTCCAAGTCAGACTTTTCTGGTTAACAAATGTTAAAAAAATGACACTCATTTGAATATCAGACTTCATATTCTTCAGAAAGTGCATGGTAACACAAGCTTTTATTCTAGCAATTTTCTAAGTGTATAAGATGGATATTTGAAATGTATCCCTATCTTTGGGACTGTATTCCCCGTTATTGGCTTCATCCAGGTTTTGTGCTAAGGTTGAGAGCTATGGTAAGAACTGAATTCACCGAATAAGGTTGGAGGCTATATTCCCCCATTACTGGCTTTGTCCGGGTGTTTTTGCTAAGAGATTGAGAGCTGTGGTGAGAACTGAATTCACTGAATGTTTGGGGCTGTATTCACCCATTATTGGTTTTGTTCAGGTGTTTTGTGCCCATTATTGGCTTTGTTCAGGTGTTTTGTGCTAAGAGGTTGACAGCTGTGCTATGGTGAGAACTGAATTCACTAAATGGTAGCCATTTAAGTTTCAGTCTTCCTCTTTCACAAAACAGCTGATTTGGCATAGTGGTATGTTGCTCTGACTGTTTTGCACAGGGTCCCCTGGGTTCAAGACATGGCAGTGAAATGTATGGTGGTAATGCAGCATTTTATTCTAGCAACTTTCCAACATTATACAAGCAATGTTTAAAATGTGTCCCTGGGTTTTGGCCTTTTGTCCCCCCCCCAATAAATTTTGTCTTTTTCCAGATTTCTTGTGCTGCAAAGTTCAGAGATACAGCTGAATGTCGAGTAGATTTTACAAGGAGCTGACAGCTGCAGGGGAGCAAAAGTTTAGTGCTGCTTATGCTTAGTCTGCTTGTATCATTAATAGCACAACAGGTAGTGTACTTGCTTTTGATGCTGAAGGCTGTGGGTTCTACTCCCACAGTAGGTAGATGCATTGCTGATACTGTACTGTGTTGTAAAGGGGGTGGATGCTGCAGTCCTTTTTTGCAAAGATACCTAGTAACTATGAACCTGTTATCAGTTTGCTATCCATTCCCTATTGCGGTATTACTAGCTTATCGTGTTTTTAATGCATGCAACAAAGGCAATTTATTCTTCAAAGGCAACAGGCACTTTATTTGTAGATGAAACAATGACATATAAAGTTGTTTGCTAGCAGCAACCTCTTTATTAGTTACAGATTTCTTTAATGTGGATTTTACTACTTCAGAGATTGTGCATATTTAATGATACTGGTGGACTATAGAAGGTTGAGTAGACTTTTTTTATGATGGAAATGTTCTGAATTGGGCAGTTTTGTCATTGGTGTATGCATTTTGTTTCATTGTTTACTGGAAAAATGTTCAAAACAATGCACTTAAAATGCCATCTAACTACTATACTATATTGTACAAGGAATATAATGTAATACAGTCAGGAAGGTGTATCAAAGAGCATGTGTATGTTTCATGTTCAGGGGGCCTACAATTTTGAAGACAGCCTAGAGTTAATATTTATCTGCCACTGGCAAAATGTATTTTCTTTGAATGTGGGTTTCAATGCTGTTTTAATGCATGTGAGTTTCAATGGCAGAGATGTTTTAATGTTAAGTCTATTTTCATTGTGAGACTGCATTGCTTTGTTTAACAGATATCTATTAGGGTTTGTGCTGTAAAATGCAAAATAAAACTTTCAAATGAAATCTAAATCATCGCAGAAGTAAAGCAGTATGCACATTACAGTGTTTATGGTAAATGGGGCAAAATAACCAAGGAATGGGACATTGGAATGGCTGCAGGGGGGAGGCTCCATTCGACCATGATTTTGTGGGGGGGGGGGGTAGCAAACTCAGCCCCGGTTGAACTATACCTCTCAGTTGTCCATATTTTGCAGAATGATTAGATATTTACTTCTTATTTTTGGTTTGTTCCTCATACAATGAAGTCACTAAATGACAGACATTGAGTTTCAGATGTCATAGCCTTCAGAAGAATGCATGCTAATGCAAGACCCGTTCTATCAACTGTCTTAAGTTTATACAAGAGCAATTTTAGTAGCGTTTGTATGTTTCCCCCAATATATTTGGCCTTGTGATTTCCTGCATTAAGAGGTTGAGAGGTATGTGCAAATCGCTTTGTAGAATTAGGAATATCCAAACCTCTCCATTGTCCCCAATTTTGGCTCAATGTTGCTCTCCCCTAATAATCATTCCTCAAAATGGCAATTTTGGAAGAAAATGTGATTGACATCTCCTAGAATAATGGTGTTGGCTTAATGCATAGGGACACCATATTAGTTAGGTAGGAGATATGGACTGATGGGGTACATAGGGGGGACCTATAGTTAGGTATGACACAGTAAGGAGTCTTGTTAATGCTAAGTTGGATGCAGAGGAATTCCACGTCATTATCTCACCTAGCAAGTCTGGAGATGATGAAATGTTCTTTAAGAATATGTAGACACCCTCACCCTTTCATCTCAGGTGATAGGCCTGAACTTGTGGCAGGTATTGAAATCCTGCATTAAAGGAGTGCTGTCATCGGTCTTGAACTAGGTCTCTCTGATGCATCTATAGATGTTTTCCAGGGGAAGCAGTGCTTGTAAGGAGTGGACTGTTTAGCTTAGGCTCTGAAAAGGAAATTGGTTATTTTCTAATTAATGTAGCTATAAAATTCAGTATAAAAACTGTAAAAGTTTCTGAATGCAAACACACTATTAAAGCAGCATCATGGTAGGGAGTACTGCAGTACAGAGATATTCAACTATATACATAACCATGAGTTCCTTTATACCTTTCTGCCAAAAACACACACACATCATGGTCACCGAGTTTACAGTTGTTGTAACTTTGAAAAAATCTATTTATGTATTTCTTGCACTAAGTTGAGGTGTGTGTGTGTGTGTGTGTGTGTGTGTGTGTGTGTGTGTGTGTGTGTGTGTGTGTGTGTGTGTGTGTGTGTGTGTGTGTTTCAGAGAGAGAGAAATGCCCTAGCAGGTGAAATTTATTTTCAAGTGCATTTTCAAGGAATTGTGAGCTTCAAGGGAAGCAAAGGTTACTGCTGCTCATGCTAAGTCTGCTTAAAATGTGCAACTGTTTTGTTTAGCAAATGGTATCATTATTGTGGTATAGAATTTTAAAGCAGTGTTAGCACAGCAGGTAGCATACTTGCATCTTGATGCAAAGGGCTGTAGGTTCTATTCATACAGCATGTACATTTGTATTTTAAGGGGTATGGTACTGCAGTTTTAGTATGTCCTCCTTTGGATGACACCTAATAACTATGAACCTGTTTTTCAGCCTGCCACTCATTCCCTATTGCAATATACCAACTTACCATTTATTTTAATGTAGCACAGGCAATTTATTCTTCAAGGGCAACAGACACTGAATTTGTAAATGAAACACTGAAATAAAGTTTTTTCTAGCAACAACCTCTTCATTGGTTTCAGATCTCTTTAATGTGGAATTATTCAGATGATTTATACTTCTGCAGAGATTCTGCATATTGATTGATATTGGTGGATTGTATGACAGAAGTTTGAGTGGCCCTTTATGGTTGAAATGTTCTGAATTGGGAAGGTTGTCATTATTGGTTCATTTTGTTTCATTGCTTAAAGGAAAAATGCTCAGAACTATAAATTTAAAACACACTATCTAACAAGTGGTGCTGTATTATACAAGGGATATAATTCAATTATTATGTAGTATAATTTAACAGTCAGGAAGGTGAATCAAAGAACTTTTGCATGGCTCTAAAAATGTGTGCAAGGAGCCTATAAAAGGTAGAGAAGTTTTAATGCTAAGTCTGTTTTCATTGTAAGACTATTGCTTTGTTTAGGTTTAGTCAATGTCTATCAGTGTCTGTGCTATAAAATTTGAAATAAAAGCTGTAAATTAAATCCAGATATCTGTAATAATTGTAGAAGTAAAGCATAAAACAGTATGCACACTGAGAGATTTGAACAGTGACTGACAAATGGGGAGAAATAGCCAAGTAATGGGACACTGGAATAGCTGCATGGGTGGGGGTGGGGCTGAGTGGGCGGGGGCAACAGAGGGGTGGGGCTGCATGGGTGGGGCTTGGATTTGCACCCCCCCTGCAAAAAATCCTGTGGGCTCCCTTGCATGACACAGTAAGATTGGGCGGCCTTTGTTAAGGGCCCTAAAATAGCTGATAAGGGGTTCTGGTGGCAGTGATAACTACCTTATAGTCTTAGCAGAAGGGGGCATATCTAGTAAACCTGTGCCAGCCTTTCCCAGGTGTGTGTCAAACAAATCTCCAAGAGTGTGTGTCAACTACTTCGGCAGGTACATGAAGCACTGGTTGGACAGAGAGAGAGTGTTGGAGGACTTGGCTTGGAACCCTGGCTAAGAACTCGACACTATAGCTGTGCCAGTGAGCAGTCTTAGTGGCAATCTGGAGAAAGAGGGAGAAACCAGCCCTGGATTGACTGTGGTCTCTGTGTGCTCTTAAGGGAAAGTGCACTTAATGCAGAGAACTGCATCTGGAAATACTGTGTGTACTTGTAATCCTTCCAGTATATGTCCCCCACTGGTGCCAGTGGTGAGGATACCGGCTCCTTGACTACTGGTCTAGTGATGGGGCATCACATTTATTGGTTGTCAGTGGTGGGATCACAGCATCACATATTAAGATTAATAGTGTGGATATTGAATTCCTGTAGCCTGTAAACAGTGGTCACTAAGTAAGGTGTTTGTACTCTGAAGCAGCCACACAGTGAACATTCAGAGTTCCATATCACAATAGTTTTATTTATTTATTTTTTTGTGTTAGCTTATTTAGTCAGTGAGAGCAGGCAAATATGTCAGCAGAGGAATATGGCAAGCTGACAAGGAACCAGTTGGCTAAGACATGCCAAGCCAAAGGACTAGGGCATGCCAACCTGACTAAAACAGAAATTATTGCAGCCTTAACCACAGCTGCATCACAGACCAGTAACCAGGATGACAACCACACTGGCCTTGAGGATGTACAACTCTCAGAAAATTAACAGTTCAACTTTGCCTCAGAGAACTTAAAAATCCATATGGAGTTAAAGAGACTTGAACATGAGGCTAAACATTTGAAAATAGAATCAGCCGAGAGACTGCAGTGTTTGAAGGCTGAAGAAAAGGAGAAACAGAAACAAATGGAATTAGAATCAGCAGAATGACTGAGATGTCTCAAAGCTGAGGAAATTGAGAGGCAGAGTCACAAGAAAAGGAGATGCTGACTCTTCACCAGGGTCATGGAGTAATGGGGAAGGGAGTAACCAAACCCCAGAAGCAACAAAGGTCCGTAAATTTCTTCCACAATTTACAGAGGGTAATAATTTAGATCATTTTATTTATATGTTTGAAAGGGTATGTTCATAGGTAGGTACTAAGCTATCGGCCCAAGGGCCTAAGTAAGCCTAGCCAACAAGGTTCCCTGGCTTACGCCACCCAAGAAAGTTATCTTCCTGTGCCTCTGTTGAGCAGAGCTGTAAACAGCACAATATTGACCAAGGGATATGGGTACGGTTCCTGACCCCCTTACTCCATGGTAAAGCTGCAACTGCTATTTCTAAATTGTCTGAAACTGATTGCTTAAATTACAATACTGTTAAAAATTGTTTATTAGAGTGTTTTAAGTTAACACCTGAAGCTTATAGGAAAACATTTTCTGAGCATAGACACAAGACAGATGAACGTGTGTGTGTGAATATATTGCTGAGTTAAGCACTTATTTTCATAGATGGGTGAGTGGGTGTCAGGTCAACACTTTTGAATGGATGGAAGATGTTTTGGTGAGGGAAAAAGCCCTTAACACTTTGCCTGAGGACATGAGAATTTGGTTAGTGGGTAGAGAATGTAACACAGCAGATGAGTTGGGGAAAAAGGGAGACCTATATCTAGTAACAGGGCATCACTGTCCAGGAAAGGGATACCCAGTGCTGCTCATGGGTTTAAGGGAATCCATGGTGGGTAGCCTAATCCACCTGAACAGAGTCCACCAGTAGCAGGGGAGGCCACTAGTTCAGGTATACAGCTAGGATCAAGGGTTAAATGTTTTAAATGTAACCAGTGGGGCCATGTAGCATATAGATGTCCATGGAGGCAAGGTGGAGGACAAATGGTGGGAGACTCAGTAAGTGGGAATGACAGAATGCCAGCAGTAAGTTGTCTGGAGACAACAATGCTACCAGACTACCAAAACAGGTTATATCCTATCTTAGTAGGTGGAAAACAGGGCACTGCTAAGAAAGATACATCCTCTGACCTAACCATTGAGAAGCCTGAAATGGTTAAAGAGGAGCACTACTTGCTTGGGCAGTCTACTCTAGTCAGAGCTTTAGGAGGGACCCCATTCCAAATACCTTTGGCTAGGGTTCACCTTGAATGGGAGGGTGGAAAAGGAAGCAAGTAAGTAGGTGTGCTTGAGGATAACTCTACAGATGTCCTGATAAGGAATGATTTTGATAATGCAGTACATTATGTGCATGCAGTTACACCCAGTCAGGCCTGGAGACAACCATGTTGGTCTGGTAGCCTGGGGGATCCAGACAGACTGCACACTTAAAGCCAGGACTGGTGAAGTGGCAACTTCAGGGAGGGAGCTTCCATGTAGCAGTGAGACTGAAGGTGAGCCACAGCTGCTTGTGGGTACTAATGTTCCCTTGGACAGAGTGACTGCAAGAGCAGAGGTGAGTAGTAGTAATACCCAGGCTGACAGTGAGGCACCCCATGTCAGAGAATACCAGACTTCCTGTGGAAGGGGAGCTGGGAAGGGTTGCAAAGAGAGAGTTATGACAGGCTCAGCTCTCTGACCCTACATTACAAGGCTTGAGAGAGGTAGACAGAGAGATACCTGATTCTCAAGAAAAGGGTGACTCTGTATACTGGGACAAAGAGTTACTGTATAGAAAGTGGACCCCTGAAGGAGGGCTAGAGAGTGAGAGAATACAGCAGTAGTTAGTGATTAGAGTCTACTGTCTGGTACATCTAGCCATAGCCCATGATATTCCCTTTGCAGGTCATATGGGCATAAAGCATACAAAGAGACAGATTATGCAGAACTTTTATTGGCCTGGGATTTCCAGAGATATAACAGGCTACTGCAGGACCTGTGAGCAGTGCCAAAGGGTATACAAGGTGTGAGACAAGGTCAAACCTCCTTTGATGCCTTTGCCTGTGATTGAGTAGCCATTTCAGAGGTTAGCTATAGATATTGTATGGCCTCTGTGTACCACAAGTTCCACAGGCAAGAAGTATATCCTAGTGATAGTAAATTATTCTACCAGATACCCTGAAGTGGTGACCCTGTCCTCTATTGAGGCAGAAAAGGTGGCAAATGCTTTGTTAGATATTTTCAGCAGGGTAGTTTTCCCAAAAGAAATACTGACTGACAGAGGTGCCAATTTCATGTTATACCTGCTGGTTTGTCTGTGGAAGCACTGTGGGATAAAGCACCTAAAGACCACTCCCCTACCATTCCCAGACTAATGGTCTGGTGAAGAGATTAAACTCTACACAAAAGACCATGCTGCGGGCATTTAAAGACCATTTTAAGAAGCAGTGGGACAAATGTTTTCCCTATCTGTTATTTGCAGTGTTAACTACTTTATAGACTGGGCAGAAGTTGAGGTACTGCAGAAATCCACAGGTTTTTCACCCTTTGAGTTGCTGTATGGGCCTAGGGTGAGGGGACCTCTAGATTTGATTTGTGATGAGTGGGAGGGTGAGTGTGAATCCCACAAGGAGTCTGTTGAGGCATATGTTCTAAATCTCAGGACAAGGCTCAGGGAAGTCATGGGCTTGGCCAGGCGAACCTGGCAGAAGCCCAACAGCAGAAAAATGTCTGGTATGACAGGAATGCTTGAGGTAGAGAGTATATTGTGGGGCAGCAGGTTATGATTCTCATTCCTGTCATACACAACAAGCTGCAGGAAGCTTGGGAGGGACACTTCAAACTGGTAAGAAAGGTCAGTGAGGTTAACTACATGGTAGAACTGCTAGGCAGGGGGCAGGGCCGCAAATTATACCATGTAAACACCATGAAACCTTACCATGATAGGGAGACCCTGGTCCTAGTTAATGGCAGTAGAAGGCAGTAGGAGTCTGAGGAGGCATCTATGGCTACATGGAGCCAGTCAGCAAAGTCCCAAATTACTATGGTGGAGCCTAGGATTGCAGGTATATGATAGGACAGTGTAGCACTGTACTGGGGTCAGCAATGGCAAGGCAGCTGGGATCTCAAGACAGGGAATGTGGTAAGGTACTCCCAGCTAGGCTCATCCCTCTCAAGCAACATTTCTCAAGGGTTACTTGAAAAACTAGCTTGAGTCTTCGAGGAGGGAAAAAGTGTGATGAAAGGAGATACTGCCAGCCCAGCTAGCTGAAATGTTGTCAGTAATTATATGTCATTTGTAAATATCAACATGATTCATATGTG
Organism: Protopterus annectens; assembly: GCF_019279795.1. NCBI lineage: Eukaryota > Metazoa > Chordata > Ceratodontiformes > Protopteridae > Protopterus > Protopterus annectens. The sequence continues at coordinate 1,030,918,900 of NC_056746.1, read as the reverse complement.
ATGATTGTGTTACAACTGTATTAGAAGTATATGTCATGTGTACATCAAACTTATTTGTACAGACGTGTGTTGAAAAAGGTTTTTGCACAGTGCTTGAAATGTAACCACATCATGCCTTACTGGAAAAGAACAGGAATGTACATGCACTATTGTAACTGTTTAAATGTATATTTTAACAGTGGAAACTGGAATACAGGAGGTGAACTTTAGAAAAAAGCTGAAATTAAATTACTTTATGGCAGCAAGGAGACACAATGTCTGTGCTGAGAGGTTTTCTGTATTGTCTTGGAAGTGTTTTATTGTTTTATGACTTCCACCATTTGCCACAGATCTGAGGAAAAGCCCTTGTCTATGTATTTTCACAGGTAGATGTTAAATGCTACCAGCTGTCATCAATGCTTGTTTTGAGCCTGGGAACTAGGAGTCAGATGACAAGAAATGATGTCATTCTGCAAGCTATCTCTGCAGTAATATTTGAGATATTAATTTAAGAATTCTCTTAGAGAGAGTTTGCATTCTGTATTCTGTCTTGGACCTGACAAGAACCATTCACTGCACCTCTGCCTTGCTCTTTGTAAGTAAGTCTAGGGAACAGTATAATTCCTTTAAATACAGTCAGGAATATAGCAAAACTTAGTTTACATATTTTTCTTTATTTATTTGAGACTGTCCTGCAATGTTTTTTTTTAAATTTTCCTGAGATTTTGAACTCTGATGTCACTGTAATTATAGAACCATCAACAGGATATACTGGAAGTAGAAAGGACGCAACTCGTACGAGTGATATGCTTTATTCCACTAAAGAGACATATAACGTAATGTAGACAATAAGGTTAAGCGCTTTCAACTGAACAAACTCAGTCTTCATCAGAACAATACATCCATATACAAACAAAGTATATATAGTAACTGTTGCTTGTTAGTTTCCAAAATTGCGCCAAAACTTTTAAAGTGACAGCACAAAAATCCCAATGAACACCATATAGAAATCGCTAACTGAACTTGATGTTTATACTAAATAAAATCACATTACTAACATTAATAAATAACCAAATAAATAATCATGTATATAAATACTGTATAAAAATGCTATGTGAAAATACTGTATAAAAATATGAATATGAAAAAATGAAAAAATACTGCCTACTATATATATGATGAAACCTGCCAATAAATATGATGTACTTAACAAATACTAATTAAACAACTCCTAAAATAAATTGGTGAATACTTTAAAAATTCATGATGTAACTGTACATATATACATAAATTGATGAACGTCTATTGTATACATAGTGTGCAAAATCAACCAAACATAGGAAGACACTCCATCAATCTACTTCAAGGAACGGTTTGATGCTGATATAGTCATTGAGACCAGGATATCTGGTGGCATCTGTTCTAATCTGCCATATACTTTCTTTTAATGCCAATTGTGCTTTCCAATTACCTGCATAAGTAGCTTGGTTGACTTGATCTATAATACTAAACAAAAAACTATGTTGGTCCCCTTTATCTACAATATGTCTATATAGGGCATTATTTTTATCCTTCCTACATATTTTATAAAGATGTTCATAAATATGTTTCTTTAACATCCTTTCCGTCTTCCCTATATAGAATGCGGTACAGACAACGCATTTGGCAATGTATACGATTTGTTTACTATTACAGTTTCCACCTAAGCATCTGATCTCCGTATGGTTAATATCACTTAGCGTAAACTTGTCAATAGTATTGATATGTGAACATTGGTGGCAAGACCCACATTTACTACTTGCTTTGATACATTTAGTAAAATTACCCCTTTTCTTATCTGTGTGTTCTAACATCCTTTTTAGATTAGGTGCCACCTTATACACAATAACTGGTTGTTTTCCTAATGTCAATCCCAGGTTGTTAGATGAAATAACATCCCAATGCCTAAATAATATATCTTTAATATAGTGTACATATGGGGAGTATGTTAAAATACATACTCTGTTGAAATTGTTTTCCTTACCTTGACTAGGATCACCTACTGACTCTTGAACACCTAACAATGGTTTGTATCGATGTCCCCATTGTGAGGAAACATATTGGGTAATATCGTTGAGTAGCTTGTCTGGATAGCCTCTCATCTTAAACATGGAATATAACATCTTGATGTCTTCTTCCATAACTTCCTTAGTAGAAGACATCCTTGCTATCCTTATACATTGTCCTTTGACTACGTTTTTGAACATAAAAGGTGGATGATTACTATTATAGTGTATATAGTCATTAGAGAAAGTAGGTTTCCTATAAATTTGTGATGCATACCCTGTATCCGTATTGCTTATATATGTGTCAAGGTATACTATTGCTTCTTTATTGTAACTATAAGTAAATTTTAAAAAATCTGTTGTATTATTAAGGAATGCAATAAATTCATCTATCATCTCTTCAGAGCCCTTTCATATAACAAACAAATTGTCCAGATATCTAGCATAGAATACGACATGATTATAATATGAACTCTTAAATAAAAATTCATTTTCCCATTCTAACATGACCATATTTGTGAAAATTGGTGCGCAAGAAGCCCCCATGGCGACACCTGTTTTCTGCCTAAAGAACTCTCCTTGAAAGGTAATATAATTATAATCAAGAACAAGAGACATCATTTCTGTTAATATACATATTTTGTCCCAACTGTATCCTGAATATTTCTTGAGACTGTTGGTAAAAAAATCTAATCCTGTCTCTTTAGGTATGCATGTATAGAGATCGACTACGTCTATGGTGATAAAAAAGTAGTCTTGACTCCATTTGTCTACAGTAAGGTTATTCAAAAAACTCCAAGAGTCCTTCATAATATGGGGTACAACTTTGTATATATGTTTAGTCCATGTATCAATAAGTACACCAATGTTATATGTTTTGGATTTGGATCCAGAAACGATTGGTCTATATGGTGGATCCTCCATGGACTTGTGTATTTTAGGTATACCTACTATTTTGGCTAATATGGGGTAGTCAGTTTTAAGAAATGTATAAATCTCATTACTTATTCTGTTATCAATTAAGTATTCTTCCAGAATAAGGTCTATTCTTTTATACCCTATATTAATTTCATTCAAGGAAATAACTTCATAATTTCCTGAATCATACAACAAATTATGTATTTTGTTATTGTAGTCCAAAGTATAACTAATTACTATTCCGCCTCCTTTGTCAGGTTTCACAATGCGGATTTCCTTATTCTGTATAATATTTTTTAAACACTTCCTTTCCTTCTGTGTTAAATTATCACAGTAACTATAATTTCGACCTATATTTCTATGTATATCATGATTTAACCAATATATATCTTTGTTCACCATCCATTCATAATTACTTATTTGTTGATTACTGACTGGTACGTATGTACTTTTTTTCTTCAACTTAACAAAGTGATCGATATTTTCATTATCTTGTAGAGGATCAAATTGTACAGCCAAATTGAGTCTCCTACAGTACAACTTGATCTCCTTAATAGTATCCACTAAATTGATCCCTACAGTAGGTATAAACTTCATACCTTTGCTCATTAAATGGAAAAATTCTTGTTCAATAACCATATCGGTATAGTTATATACATTAAGTCCATTATAAGTAGTCACTATCTGTTGTGCATTCTCTGTATGATCGTTATGAATGATGTTGTATTCATGTGAGCACTGAATAAGCTGGTTATTTAGCATGCTGATATCCTTCCTAGTATCTTCTGTGATAAAAATGTTATTTCGTCACAAACTGTAGTTTCACTACTGTTAAAATTCTGATCACAACTAGAAGGAAGTGTGTGAGTAGGGATCAATGTAAACCTATAAGAAGATACTAAGGCTGTATTTGCTCGATTGATTAATTCCATTTGTTGTAAGGGTTGTTGTACTTCGGGGCGGGAAAAAATCTGCCCCACCGAAAATGTTCTTCTTTATTGGTACTCCTACATCTATCTCTATAGTGTACTTTCTCTGTGTATATATTCTCTTTCCTATCGGCTGGCCATACATAAGCTCTGTTATTCTCATAAGCTTCTACATCCCTCATTAATTTTCTATTTTTCCTCTCAACAATATTCTTAGCCTTGTCCTGTGTGATATCAAACTGTTTGTAATATAAATCTTTCCATTTATGAAAATCGCGATGTTTGATGATAATATTATTCATGCATTCTACCTCATTGGCCAAGGTAATCATCTTTTCATCATTATATTTAATTAATGTCCTAAGATATAACAAACCAAAATTGTCAAACAATTCATAAAATTCTGTGTATTAACAGAAATGATGTCTCTTGTTCTTGATTATAATTATATTACCTTTCAAGGAGAGTTCTTTAGGCAGAAAACAGGTGTCACCATGGGGGCTTCTTGTGCACCAATTTTCGCAAATATGGTCATGTTAGAATGGGAAAATGAACTTTTATTTAAGAGTTCATATTATAATCATGTCGTATTCTATGCTAGATATCTGGACAATTTGTTTGTTATATGGAAGGGCTCTGAAGAGATGATAGATGAATTTATTGCATTCCTTAATAATACAACAGATTTTTTAAAATTTACTTATAGTTACAATAAAGAAGCAATAGCATAACTTGACACATATATAAGCAATACGGATACAGGGTATGCATCACAAATTTATAGGAAACATCTATTATATCTATTATATTCAGTACTATAGCTGTAACATCTAGTTACTGTTGCTTTATTTCTGTTTGCTATGTTTAATTGGTTGATTGGTTCTATTGAAGGTTTCAAATGGGTGTGTCTTTGTATTGTATTTAAAAGTTTTTAATTCACTATTTGTCTTGGTTCTGAGGATGTCTTAATGTAGATGAAAGAGCTTAACCAAGTGGATTTGTTACTTAACCAAGTGGATTTGTTACTTTTAAGATTTTTAGATTAAAGCGGTGTTTTAGCCTTCTGGCTGGCTTCGTCATCTTTATTATGTACTTTCATACCTCTCAACCTGGAAACATCAAAAATCTGGACAAGGCCCATGAAAAATAGGTACAAATCTGTATGCTGATTAACATCTAATTTGCATGCATACTTATGTAACCCCACCCACTCCAATGGAATTGTGGGATACCAACTTTCAAATGCAAACTGAAGAACAGACAACCAAAATATGGCACCAGAGTCCCCCTGCAGCCATTCCAATGTCCCATTACCTGGCTATTTCGCCACCAGTTTGAAAAACAGGTAGACTGAAACTTAATGGCTATCATTTAGTGAATTCAGTTCTCACTTCTCACCCTAGCTCTCAACCTCTTAGCACAAAAAACCTGGACAAACAACAAAGCCAATAATGGGTGAATACAAATTCTGTCCTCACATCTCACCATAGCTCTCAACTCACAAAGCCAATAATGGGGGAATACAAATTCTGTTTTCAATTCTCACCATAGCTCTCAACTCAAAGATTACATTTACAGAACTATTTAGTATATCCAGCACTAGCTCTTAGCATCTGTTAATCATCTGATAAAGTAAAAGCCACCCTACTCTGTATACATACCTTCCTATTTCATTTGTTCATCTACCACAGGGTTACCATATTGCCAATTTTCCTTCAACAATAAATGGTTATTTAGAACTGTTCTTTGATGAAAACTACCCTTCTGCAAGTGCAACCCACTTGCTTGTGCTAGCTCTGTATGTCAAGAAAAAAAATGAACAAGGGTGACAGGCTATTTTTCACACTGTCACATACAGAAAAGAATAAAGGAAAAAAGACTTGCATTTTTCACATCTCTATTTCAAATCAGCTTTCCCAGTTTGGAATGTGAAAAAAAGAACAATCCTCTCTTGAAAAGCACAGGTCAATGAACTGACCACACATATGCAGGCATTTAAGGTTCAAAATAAATTTGCAAAATATTGAGTTACTTCAAACTCTTCAGTTTCCAAAAAAAAATTGTTTACTTGCTCAGTGACATGATAAACAACAGCATAAATATTCAGTACAGTATTTTAATTCAGGTTAGCACTTCATCTTTCACTAAAATGCTAAAGGAAAATGAACCCTTCTGAATAAAGGAAATAACATTTAGTTCATAAACTTTCTCAAAGACCTAAAGCTGTTGATTTTAGAGCTCACCAACCATTGATGTTTCTTGCTGCTATAGCACTGCATGGATATTTATTTAGCTTCCAGACCGTTGATTGCATCATGCACTCCGTATTATTTATCATTAAAAAAATCAACATTTTTTGGAGTTGTTTCAACCCAAAAATCAAGGTGATTTAATCATAATAATCTTACTAAACTAGAATTTTATTATGTGATTTATTTCACTTACTCGAGACTAAACTGCTGCAACAGATTTGAAAAGCAAAACTTTGCCACTAAGATAAAAAAAAATGCTAATCCTCTCTAAGCACAACTTCTGGTTCTATAGGAAGCACTGAGACCAGGATGGAGAAAAATATGTGTGTGTGTATCTATATATATATATATATATATATATATATATATATATATATATATATATATATATATAAAGAGAGAGAGAGAGAGAGAGAGCCACAGAGAGATATGAGGTATATGAGATAAAACTAGTCAGGTTAAAAGCATTCTGATAAGCTAGGATGGTCCATGGATACCAGATTTGCAAGTAACTAGATTTAACCTGAATGATATATTGTTTTTTTTTTAATGTATATTAAGACAGTCTTATATTTTTGGGATACAACAAGGTTTTAAATAGGTATGATTGTTTGTGATACTACAGGCAAAGGCACATTCTTAAAATGCCGTTGCTGTTCAGGTTTGCTGAGACCATGGGTGTGTATTCTCATTCAGCCAGGTAGAATTCTTAAGTTATGCACCTATTTAAAGACTCTTTTCATGTTGTTGTTTTTCCATGCTAGTTCTTTGCACCCACTCAGTAGTCCAGATATTTATTGTTAACTGGCCAAACAAAGCTATGCTTGAGAGTAGTGCTTTTAAGGTATGAGCTCCAACAAAAAAGGATTACAAATATCACAACTTGGAGAAGCTGAGCTGTACAAAATAAAATACATAGACTTTTGTCTCTGTGGAAAAAAGATCACAAGTTGACATTTTTATTCCAGCTATCCGGTAGTTCAGACAGTTAAGGCTACAAGCAGTTGATCGGCATCACCATGTGTTATTTGTTGAATTCCCAGTGAATCTATTTGCAAACTGGGACTCTATGCAAGCCACTTAAAAAAGACAGCACTACTAGAGCTAGCTGATTTACCCTGATAGTAAACAGATAGAATCCACACACACACACACACACACACACACACACACACACACACACACACACACACACACACACACACACACACGCTTGTTTCCTTACCTAATGAACAAATTAGTGCTGCTATCTAATTCACGAACGAAAATGAGCATTAGTGTATCCGTTTACTCGCGATGCTGCTGCTGAACGAAAATGAGTATTAGTGTAATCTGTTAAATAGCGATGCTGCTGTTGCCTGCCATTCCCGCAATTAATGCTGCTGTTGCCTGTATCTTGCCGTTTATACATTCCCGCTCACAGCCAGAGCCAGAAATCATGATGTGAGCTCCTTGAGCTCAATTCCGACTGGCTGGTAGCCCTGTTGAGCTGACATCATCACGTGCATGATGACATCAGCTACTACAGTGCGATAATTCAAAAAAATTAAAAAAAAATCAAAAAAATCGGAAATGAAGGGGTGCCACTCAGGAATGTCCACAAAGGTTTCTCACTAAAGAATACAGGAAAATACATAAGATGTCCTGTGCATATTGCCTCAAGGCCCTTTCTCTGTATTCTGTCTCCTACAGGCTGTTGAGAGGAGATCTATGCCTGGTATACATGCATGGCTGGGCTTACAAAGGGCCTTGTAGTCATTAGCCTAGTAAACACCTATGAACCTATAAAACAGAAATATAAGGCAAACATCTGGACATTCTGTGAAAATCTGGATATATTCGTGGTGTGATCCTGTGTACATTTCCAAGTTTTTCAAGACTCCCTTTTCAATGGTGCATTTGCTATCCAAATGGACAACATGGCAAGGGACTGGTATGTCATCAAACACTGGAAGACTCATCCTATCCCCTATATCATGAAGCAGTGAGTGTGGGGGAATAGGCTATGTCAACTCTCACATCACACTTTTGAGGAAGCTAGTTCTTCAGCAAATAGCATTGGTGATTGCTTAGTGATACCTAATGAGAGGTCCCTCATTCCATCAGTAGTGAACAAGTTGTTTTTCCAGTAGAGGGAAGCTTTACTTTACCTTTTTGCCTTCACATCCGACAGCAAGTACTACAACTTTTTTTTAGGATCATAAGATCATAGGAAGTTACTAGGCTATTGGCCCTGAGGCTCTTATAAGCCTAGCCAAGAGTTTAGCACATGCATAGACAAATCAGCACCCAATGCCCCTGTCCAGCAGGGACATGGGTGGAATTCCAGGGATGTATTTTCTATTTCCCATCCAGTTATCCAGATTGCACTTAAAAAGGGGTGAAGAGGTACTCTGCTTGACATGGAGAGGGAGTCTATTCCATAGATGGGGGAGTGTCTGGGACACAAATCTGTCCTGCCAGCAGGTCCTATTAAAAGTTTCTATATTCGGGTAATTGAGTGGAGCTTGACTTGCGGATATGCAGCAGTCCCATCAAAGCGGGGTCTGAGATCACCTTGTATGCCAGACAGAGGTCACCTCTGAGGAGTCTGTATTTTTAGCCTTTATTTTTAGCCTGTATTTTTTAGCTTTTAGCCTGTCTGTGTATGGTAGATTTTTGAGGCCCTGGATTCTCCTCGTGAGGAACCTCTGTGGTCTCTCCAGCTGATGCATGTGCTTTGTGAGGTACATGCCAAACGGAGCATTGTTTTCAATAATGTGCCTTATAGGGGAAAATACAGGGATATTATGACCTTTTTGTCTGTGGATGAGATACCCTCACTTATGAAGTGGGCCATGTAGAAAACTTTTAGTACAATGGAAGCAATATGGTGGTCAAAAGTCAGGTTGCTATCAATCTGGGTGCCCAAATCCCTCATGACTGGTGTGCTTAGGATGTTATTATTAATGTCATAATTTATGAGAACATCACTCTTCCCAAAGGGAATGATGATGCATTTTTTTGTATTCAGCTTGAGGCTATGTTTCTGGCATCAGCATTTGTTTGGGTGAGACCCTCTTAAAGGATGTCCACGTCACTAGATGAATTGATGACAGCACCCAGCTTGCAGTCATCTGCAAACTTGGTCAGCCATAGCCCACTGGTTTTGGCCTGCACCTCAGAAAAGTATACCCCAAGTAACAGAGGCTCCAAGACCGAACCCTGGGGTACTCCACTCGATATGGGTCTACAGCTTGAGGAGGCTTCCCCTATTCTGACTAGGTGGGTTCTATCTGTGAGTCAGTTAGCTACCCATCTGGTAACATATGGATTGATGCCTAGTTGAGAGAGTTTATCTATTATGCCCAAGTGGGGAATTGTATCGAAGGATTTGGCCAGGTCAAGGTAGGCATGTGCACCATCTTCCTCTCATTCATGGCTTTGATGAGTGTCTCAAAAAAGTCAACCAAATTTAACAGACATGACCTCCCCTTGATGAAGCCAAGCTGTGTGGGATTGAGTGTTTGGAGGTTGCCAATGTCCTTGTTAATGAGATCCATGATAATCTGTTCCATGGCCTTGCAGATCAGGCTAGTTAGGCTGATGGATCTATAATTTCCCAGATCAGTGGATGCTCCACCTTTGTGGAAAGGGATGGCAGTGGCTGTCCTCCACTCAGCTGGGACAAAGCTGGTACTCAGGCTTTGGTTGAATGGGGCACTTAATGGTGCTGCAAATTCCTGCCTGAATTCATGTATTCATGAATTTATGAATTTGGTTTCCTCCCACATTCCAAAGACATGCATCTGGAGCATTTCTCCCCAGGCCTCCGCTGAAAACAGTCTCTGTGGAACCTAGACAGACTTTCCCAGTCAACAAATGATAAATAAATAAAAAAAATAAAATAAAATAAAAAAGGATGCAGTATGGGATGTTATCAGGTCCCATGGAGGCTGTATTTTTTGCCTTTGAGAGAGAGCAGTAATGACCTGATCCCTAGATATGAGTTGAAGGGAGCAGGTACTGGGAATGCTCTGATTTACTGATGGAGGGACAGAGGGGTGAAATTTTCACTGAATCTGTCAGCCAGCAAATTTGCTATATCTATGGCATTTGTATATACTGTATGGTGTCTTTGCCCACCAGTTCTGAACAGATCTGGGTTCTTCCTTTGAAATTGCAGACATATGTGAAGAAGGCCTTATGATTGTCTCTAGTAGATGAGGCCAATTTGGACTTGAAGTTTGCTTTGGAGGATTTCACTAGTGCTCTTATTTTCGTGTTCAGGCTAAGGAGAGATTGCTTCCAACTGGACATCTGCTCCTTCTCAGTCCTGGACAGCATTTTTTTTCTTTTGTTATAGTTTGTTTATTGCAGATGTCCATCAGACAGATTTACTCTTCCTTGCGGAGGATAATTTAGTCTTCTCAGATATGCCTGATTCCATGCATCTATATAAATGTTCTTACAGTGTTTTGGTATAGTTTTGGATACTAGTGCCAGTTCCTAGAGAGGGTGAGGAGGCTACAAAGCTGTTTACACCATCCCTCAGGAGGCTGTAATCAGCTTTGGAGAACTTTGTTTGTTTGAACCTAGCTAGAGGGGGGTCAGAGGAGATGGTGACTTCAAAAGTGACCACTTTATAATCGGATGCTGCAGTGGTTACTCATGTTGGTTAATACCAAGTCAAAGATATTATCACCTCTTGTGGGGGTATCAACTAGCTGTTCCATATTCCTTCCTCTGTGAGAATGATCCAGGTATATTCTTGTGCAGAAAAGGTCCCCATGCCACTTGTATGCTTCTTTAAATTCAACTTATTCCAAAGTTCAATCAAAATGCTGAACCCAAAGCCAGTTTTACAGCCCCATTCTGGTCTTGTCAAATTTGGTTTCTCTCGCACATGCCACATCTCTTGAAAAAAACTCTTTAACTAAGACTATACAGAACCTTACTGACCCATCCATCTGGGAGATGTCATTCGGGTCTAGAGTCCCTATGCTAACTGTATGGTTTCAGTTGGCCCACTAATGGCTAGAGACCCTGTATATTCTTCTGCTGTAGTCCCGAACCTCACCTCTGTCCAAAAGTACAATTTAAGAAAAACATATATGAGCAAGTGGCCATATTTTTTTCCAACTGGGCTTCTTCAAAAATATTTTATCCCTATATGGCACCACAGCCAGCTGTATTAGACTGTCTATCTGAAATATCTGACACACGACTCAGTTATCATTCTGTTAAGATATACTTGGTGGTTTTCTCAAATTTCCTATTGTTAGCTTCTTTAAAAGTGTACAAGGACTTTTTAAATGATGTATTTTTATCTGATGCCTGCTCATGAATCCTCTTTCTATGTGGTATACTTGATGTTATAAAAGCTCTTTCTTCCTCCTTTTACATCAATGTCTGTGGCAGGACTTTTTTGTCTTGGAAGTATTTCATAAGTATAGAGTTTCTTTTTGTACAAATCCTTAATTTAAGCCTAAGGTAGTCACAGAGACCAAACTTTGTCAGTCAGTTTACCTGCCTGTATTCCTTCACAACTACTCCAACACAGGAGAATATGTGTTGCATTGCACGTATGCTCATAGTCATCTCAGATTTATGTGGACAGAACCTAGCAAGTTTTGAAAGGATTCAGTTACAGATGCATTGCTAGGGTGGGACAAATGGTAATTTTCTTAGGCACAGAGTGTTGGGGGCATGATTGACAGTTGTTGATTATTTTTCAGTGTATTACTGTCCTTCAGAAATGAATGCATTTATTGCATTTCTAAAAAGAACAGAAGTGCCTTAACATTCTGTGTATGGCATGAACTGTAGCAAGCTACTTGCTATAAATGTAGCAAGCAGTTTGTTACAGTTTAAAAGGAATCAGTAAAAACTAAATGAAAACTCTAGCCAAGCTAGAATTTCCACTGAGTGACCTCTCATATCTCTTGTATTAGAGGCACGTGGGATATATGCAAATGACCGTTATGAACATCAGGTGTTTCAGCTATATGGCGATTCTGAAAGTCATGGGCATTCAGAATCGCCATATAGCTGAAACACCTGATGTTCATAAGGGTCATTTGCATATATCCCATGCACCTTTAATACAGGAGATTTGAGAGGTCACTCAGTGGAAATTCTAGCTTGACTAGAGTTTTCATTTAGTTTTTACTGACTGTTTTTTCTGTGTGACCTTTTCACTCATTGTTTTAGTTTGTTAGTTAGGATATTGTGCAGACACCCTAATGGTAATGGACATCTGCTGGGTATAACAACCATGTGCTTCTACTGCTTAGCCAAACAGTTGACTTGTGCTGTGCTGACAAGGCTGAAACATGCATGTCCACAGCTAGTGGGTTTTGGCTTTATTGGCCTGAATTTGTCCATTAAAACAGCTTTTAAAAGTCATTGGATATTTAGAATTGCCATATAGCTGAAACACCTGATGTTCATAAGGGCTATTTACATATATCCCATATGTTTCTAATACAGGAGGTTTGAGGGGTCACTTGGTGAAAATTCTAGCTTGGCCAGAGTTTTCATTTAGTTTTTACTGACTGTTTTTTCTGTGTGACCTTTTCAGTCATTGTTACCATTTAAAAGGAAAGAAGAGCATTTTTCTTCCTCAAATCTATGAAGAGAACTTTTGTTTTTCTCCTCAAATTTGAGGAGAATTTGTTCAGTTTCATAAGAAGAATATTGCAGTTCAGACTTTCAAATGTCCTGGTCATATCTACAAATATCCCAGCAGTGCCAAGACCATCATCATCATCTTCTTTCGGCTGTTCTCGTTAGGAGTCACCACAGCGGATCCCCTCTTTCCATTTCTTCCTGTCCTCTGCATCCCTCCTCAGCACATGTCCAAACCAACATAATCTTGCCTCTCTGGCTTTGTCTCCAAACCTTCCAACCTGGGCTGACCCTCTAATATACTTATTCCTAATCCTGTCCAACCTCGTCATACCCAGTGCAAATCTTAACATCTTTAACTCTGCCACATCCAGCTCAAACTCCTGCCTTTTTGTCAATGCCACTGTCTCCAACCCATATAACATAGCTGATCTCACTACCCTCTTGTAGACCTTCCATTTCACTCTTACAGGTACTTGTCTGTCACAAATCACTCCTGACACTCTTCTCCACCCACTTTATCCTGCCTGTACTCTCTTCTTCACCTCTCTTCCACACTCACTGTTACTCTGAACTATTGACCCCAAGTATTTAAATTCATCCACCTTCGCCACCTCTACTCCTTGCATCCTCACCATTCCTCTATCCTCCCTCTCATTCACACACATATATTCTGTCTTAGTCCTGCTGACCTTCATTCCTCTTCTCTCTAGAGCATATCTCCATCTCTCCAGGGTCTCCTCCACCTGTTCCCTACTTTCACTACAGATCACAATGTCATCTGCAAACAGCATAGTCCATGGGGACTCCTGTCTGATCTCATCTGTCAACCTGTCCATCACCATTGCAAATAAAAAAGGGCTCAGAGCTGATCCTTGATGTAACCCCACCTCCACCTTAAACGCATCCGTCACTCCCACCGCAGACCTCACCGCAGTCACACTACCCTCGTACATATCCTGTACCACTCTTACATACTTCTCTGACACTCCTGACTTCCTCATACACTACCACAACTCCTCTCTAGGCACCCTGTCATATGCTTTCTCTAAGTCTACAAAAACACAGTGCAACTCCTTCTGGCATTCTCTGTACTTCTCCATCAACACTCTCAGAGCAAACATCGCATCTGTAGTGCTCTTTCCCAGAATGAAACCATACTGCTGATCACTAATCATCACATCCATCATTAGTGCTAACAAATGAGTTATTAAGGCATTGGTGGTACTGAAGACACTTCTAAAACTGTGTTACTTATCAGATAGCAAGCCATAGCTATTGAAATGTTTTCATTATTTGTACTGAGTTTTTCAAATATTTTTGCAAGTTGCTAAGCTATACATGCATTGAAGATTTATTTTGCAGAATGTGTGCTTCAGTGAAGTTGCAGTCATGTTCTTTCTTCAGGCGTTACAGATAAACATAAGCTATTACCCTAACTGTGAAAAAAACACTTTCACCGGTGAAGTATTTAGTCTTTGCAGTTTTCTGCCTGTGTCCCCTTCTTCCCATTTGGTCCTTCCTGTTCATGATGACCCTCATCACATTTCCTTTATGTGTTGCTGTTCACCTCTGTCATGACTAGTTATATTATCTGACAAAGGAGCATGCCCAAATAAAGCTTCACACACATCATTTAATAAAACTGACAGGTCGCTACATTCAGAAAAGATTTCCCAGCATATTGAATTTGTGCCTAACAGCAGGAATCTTTTCTATTAAAAAACACTGCAACAATTATGTTTTTAAAAATGCAAAGTTTGGTTTGTTTCTAAAGTATCTGGCTTTTGTTTCCTTAATTGTTTATAATCTACTGACAGCAAAGGGGCTATAACACTGGGCAAGTAACAATGATGGCGACTTGCCAAACAAAAGGAAAAAACAGTCTTACGTGGAAAATAGACAGCATGAGCAACAGTAAACTTCTATCCCCTTGAAATTTACATTCTTTAAAAATATATCTAACCACTAGTGGAATATGTGTACATTTATATCCACAGATTATCTCAAACCCAGCAATTATAGCTACATTTTTGACAGCATCAGATGTTTATATCAAAAAATAACAACAGTGCTTTGTAACAATTTGGAATTTGAGCTAGCCTCTTTAATGATCACCAGGACTGCATGCCTGTTATCTATGAAAATATTGTCATTGTTTGCCAACCACTCCTTATTGCATGTCTGATCTAGTTCAGGAAATGTTATGGCAATATCGCCAGCACACCAATTTTTTTTTAATGCAACCTAGGCAATATATTCTTCAAAGGCAGTAAGAACTGCTGTTGTACATGAAGTGCTGACATGCAAAGCTGTTTGCCAGTAGCGGAACTCCATAATATTTCTATTTAATGTGGAAGTATTCAGATAACGTTTACTTCTGCAGAGTTATCAGGTGGTTAATATTGCTTATGCTCTCATACTCTTCTATTTAAACTGTGCTACACATGGCTGGATCTTATGGTCTGATGCTAATGATCTTTATACATATTCATGTAGTTCATCCAAAGCTTCCAATAAAGTACATGTAATTTATTTCTTTCTAATAGTAAGTCAACAAACTGGCTATAACTGCTGGCTGGGGTGGGACAGGCTAGCTGCAGCAGAAAGTACCTTATGGTCTTATCATTGGGTCATTTTGAAACAGTCTTTGATCTGGCTTTGGAGTACTAGTGTGCATATATCTGTGTGTGTAAACTAAATTGGAATACTTTGGCTAATGTGTGTTTATCAGAAACAAATTTGAAATATTTGACTTTAGCCATTACTATTTTTATTAATTTTTGACACAGACATCTGAGAAGGATGCAATCAATGGCATAGCTATAATTGCTGAGTCTGGGAAATATCTATGGATATAATGACTGATACTGCTGAGCTGATAAAGTTAAAAAGTCATTTGCATGTTTTTGCAGGAGAAGTGTGCAGTTGTTTAAAACAAATTGCAGTACTATGCTGTGGCCATTATTATTATAATCAGATGTGTGATATATATATAGTTGATTTAGTGGCTACTGAATACATATATTGGTGGATTATAATGACAATAGTTTGAGTGGCCTTTTATGGATGAAAAGTTTTGAAAAGGGTGCTTCTATCATTATTGATTCATACATTTCATTTAAATGCTTCCTAGAAAAAATAGGTTCAAAACTTCCAAATGTATGATGTACTCTAACAAAAGTTGCTGTATTAAACAATAAATATAATTTAAAACAACCAGAAGGTTGAATGAAAGAACACATGCACTTATGCAGATTCCTAAAATATGTGTGGGGTCCATGATTTAAAAAATGCCCTACACCGAAGGTACACTTAATCCACCACAGGCCAGATGCATTTTCAATGAATGTGAGTTTCAATACCTTTTCAATGAATGTGAGATTCAAGGAAAGAGAAGTTTACTGATGGTCATTCCAAGTCTATTTTCAGTGAGACTGTTTTGTATTATTTTGTTTAGCAAATGGCCATCAGTGTTTGTGTTATAAAATTTGAAATAAAATTTTTAAATTAAATCCATATCCCTATAATCTTAAAATTAAAGAGGAAAATAGCATGCACACTAACAGTTTTGAACTGTGTTGATGTCAGCTATGGTGAGAGACCGAAGCAGTGGCAAACTGAAATGGCTGGGGGGGGGGGGTCTTGTTCCATTACCCTGCCTATGGCTACATTTGACCATGATCAGCCTCTAGCCACAAGTGTTTATTGCTAAGAGATCAAGGCTGACACTTTGCAATAATTTCTTGTTCACTTTGTTTAGAATAGTTTAATAATGGTTAAGGGACATCATCTCTTAGTTGTCCAACTGACATTTACTCCCCAGAGCCTGAGCCATGGCTGCAAACAACAAATATCTAATGTACAAAGCAGGACAGGAAGAATGCCAACATGAAAAGTGTCTTCAGAAGAAATGATGACAACTGAAAGGAGGGCCCTTCAACACCATACCTGCACAGTGTGAGGAGCTTTATTCCACACCATTAATTTATGGGTTGACCTGTCCTTTGGTCGCATCATCAGTAACACAGGGTTGAAATTCTTGGCCATTGGCATTTCATTTGCTAAAACATTTGATATATGCAGTCAGTATGTTCATTTCTGTTTTGAGATATCAAAAAAGCCAAGCCCTCTTTTATGTGTTTCTCTTTCAATGTTATGGTGTATTCTCTAGCCTGCCTGTTCTCTGTTTAGAATTACAGAACTATATCTCTAGAATAAACCCTCAGAGCAGAATACATCACTTTTGTGAAAAACTATTGATTTATAACACATTGTAAATGAGAATATGTCCCCTTGGCACAGAAGTATGCATGACTTAGTTTATGACTGTTTTGGATCATTTTGCATTTTCTCCTGCCTCTGTAACATTTCAGTTGTTATTCTTACCATATTGTGCCATGACCCAACTTATACATTTGCTCTGCACAACTTCATTGTTGTAACACCTGAACAACCTTTGAGGGCTTATGGGGGGAGGGGGTCAGCTTGGCAAATGTAATTATATTTAACTAGCTAACTAACTAACTGAGTGGCTAATAACCTCAATGATGTTGCAATAAGCTTTCCTATTTGGATAAAAACTATGCTTTCTAGAGTAGTCAGTCCAACCCACCCATCAGGTCCTTGACATATGTAGGATGTGCATATTACATTTGCACATTGCTACATTGAATTCAAAATGAATAATGTTGTGAGTTAATCATCACCGGCTGCTATAGTGAAGACCCATATAAACTGGATTTGAATAATTTACACTATAATCTTTAAACAATTTTAACATTTTAAAAGGGCTATTTGCTTTGTAGTATGTTTAATTAAACTAAATCACTTCCTTCTGAGTCAGCCGTGCTGGTGATTATTTAAGCCTATATTAATATTGCATTCACTATGCATAAAAATTGCTGCCCACTCAGGGTAGGACCCCTGGCAAATTGTAAATGTGAATCCATTCCATGCATGTGCCATTTTTCTCTTTTTATGCATGTAATTTTTCTCCTTCTAGGCTATTTTTCTAAATAACAGTCAGATTTAACTTTCCAAATTAATAACTAACCTGCAATAAAATGTATGCAATAATGGGCTGACATTTACAGTGCTTCTGTTGTATGATCAACCTGCTTTTAGTAACCAAGGTTACAGATGTACTCATGGTCCACATTCCGCCTAAGTCAGTCACGGTTCCTGAGATTTATTATACCACCTCACACTTTGTTTACCATGGCCAGAGCAGTTCAGTCCAGTGTAGAGCTCTGTCAATTATTGGTGTTATTCACAGACAAATGCAGCACAGATAAAACTTAGTTACAGACAAACTTTACTGGCTTAACAATATTGATATTAGCTCCTGAGGTCAAATAACAACTAAGGAGAACATTTGCACAGAACTTTAATTTTTTTCATTTTAAATATGATGCCTATCTACAAAACAACAAATGAGCAAATCCCCAAAAAATATCAAAATATTTGTCAGGGTGGCTTTACCAGCATGTCTCGCATGGAAGACGAAATACCTTGCACCCTTCTATTATAAGCAATTCTTAGGTCACCATACGTTGGAAAAAGTTATATAACTAAGCAAGTGATTTAAGGTTTGATTCACTCAGGTGGTCTCAGATGAGCACGGTTTCTGGAATTGATTCTTGGTGGACTGAATAACAAATTTTACACACACACACACACACACACACATGTATATATATATATATATATATATATATATATATATATATATATATATATATATATAGGCTCACTTTATAACATCGAAATACTGAAATTTCGAATTTCAG
>NC_056746.1:1030842876-1030897876 GCF_019279795.1 Protopterus annectens | reverse complement strand
TGAACTCCTGTAGCCTTTAAACACTGGTCACTAAAGAAGGTGTTTGTACTCTGAAGCAGCCACACAGTGAACATTCAGAGTTCCGTATCACAACAGCTTTATTTATTTTTTTGTGTTAGCTTAGTTAGTCAGGGAGAGCAGGCAAGGGTATCAGCAGAGGAGTGTGGCAAGATGACAAGGAGTCAGTTGGCTGAGATACGCCAAGGCAAAGGACTGGTGCATGCCAACCTGACCAAAGCACAAATTGTTGCAGCCTTAGTCACAGCTGTATCACAGACCAGCAACCAGGAGAGCAACTAGACTGGCCTTGGGGATGTACAACTCTCAGAAAATGGACAGTTCAACTTTGCCTCAACAGACTTAAAATCTGTTGGAGTTAAAGAAATTGAACTGGAGGCTAAACATTTGGAACTAATATCAGCAGAGAGACTGCAGCAGAAGAAACAAATGGAATTAGAATCAGCAGAGAGACTGAGATGTCTGGAAGCTGAGGAACATGAGAGGCAGAGGCAACATGAAAAGAAAATACTGACTCTTTGCCAGGGTCATGGAGGTAATGGAGAAGGGAATAACTGAACCCCAGAAGCAACAAAGGTCAGTAAATTTCTTTCACAATTTACAGAGGGTGATCATTTTGATAGTTTTATTCATATGTTTTAAAGGGTTTATAAACAGTATAATGTTTACCAAGGGCTCTGGGTATGGTACCTGAACCCCTTACTCCATGGTAAAGCTATAACTGCTATTTCTAAATTGTCTGATACTGATTGCTTAAATTACAATACTGTTAAAAATTGTTTATTAGAGTGCTTTAAGTTAACACCTGAAGTTTATAGAAAAAGTTTCGTGAGCATAGACACAAGGCAGAAGAAAGTGTGTGTGAATATATTGCTGAGTTAAGCACTTATTTTCATAGATGGATAAGAGGGTGTCAGGTCACCACTTTTGAATGGGTGGTAGACCTTTTGCTGAGGGAACAAGCCCTTAACACTTTGCCTGAGGACATGAGAACCTGGGTAGCAGATAGAGAATGTAACACAGCAGAGGAGTTGGGGAAAAAAGGGAAACCTATACCTAGTAAGCAGGGCATCACTGCACAGGAAAGGGATACCCAGTACTACTAATGGGTCTAAGGGAATCCATGGTGGGAATCCTAAACCACCCTAATAGAGTCTGCCAGTATCAGGGGAAGACTACTTCAGGTACATGGCCAGGACCAAGGGTTAAATGTTTTAAATGCAACCCGTGGGACCATGTAGCATATAGATGTCCATGGAGGTAAGGTGGGGAACAAAAGGTGGGAGAGCCAGTAAGTGGGAATGACAGAATGCCAGCAGTAAGTTGTCTGGAGACAGCAAGGGTACCAAACTACAACAAGAGGTTATATCCTATCTTAATAGATGGAAAACATGCCACTGCTAAGAGAGACACAGACTCTGATCTAACCATTGTGAAGCCTGCAATGGTTAAAGAGGAGAACTTCTTGCTTGGGCAGTCTACTACATCAGTCAGAGCTTTAGGAGGGACCCCATTCCAAATACCTTTGCTAAGGTTCACTTTGATGGTGAGGATGGAAAAGGAAGCAAGCACATAGGTGTGTTTGAGGATATCCCTACAGATGTCCTGCTAGGGAATGATTTTGTTAATGCAGTACCTTGTGCGCATGCAGATACACTCAGCCAGGCTTGGAGACAAGCATGTGGGTCTGGTAGCCTGGTGGGATCCAGACAGACCACAGACTTGAAGCCAGGACTGGTGTGGTGGTTACTTCAGAGAGGTATCTACCCTGTAGCAGTGAGACTGAAGGTGAGCTACAGCTGCTTGTGGTACTGATGTTCCCTTGGACAGAGTGACTGCAAGGGCAGTGGTGAGTAGTAGTACCCAGGCTAACAGTGAGGCACTGCTGTCAGAGAATACCAGACTTCCTGTGGAAGGGGAGCTGGAAGGGTTACCAAGAGAGAGATGAGACAGGCTCAGCTCTCAGACCCTACATTATAAGGCTTGAGGAAGGTAGCCAGAGAAGTGCCTGATTATCAAGGAAAGGGGGACTCTGTATACTGGGACAAAAGGTTACTGTATATAGAGAGTAGACCCCTTAGGAAGGGCTAAAGGGTGAGATAATACAGCAGCTGGTAGTGCCCGGAGCCTACCATCTGGCACCTCTAGCCATAGCCCATGACATTCCCTTTGCAGATCATATGGGCATAAAGCATACAAAGAGACTTATTATGCAGAACTTTTATTGGTCTGGTATTTCCAGAGATGTAACAGGATACTGTAGGACCTGTGAGCAGTGCCAAAAGGTAGGCAAGGCAGGAGACAAGGTGAAAGCTCCTTTGATGCCTTTCCTATGATAGAGGAGACATTTTAGAGGGTAGCTATGGATATTGTGGGGCCCCTGAGTACCCCATGTTCCACAGGGAAGAAGTATATCCTAGTGGTAGTAAATTATGCCACCAGATACCCTGAGGCAGTGGCTGTGCCCTCCATTGAGGCAGAAAAGGTGCAAATGCTTTGTTAGAGATTTTCAGGGGGGTAGATTTCCCAAAAGAAATGCTAACTGACAGAGGTGCCAATTTCATGTCAGACCAGCTGGCTTGTCTACAGAAGCACTGTGGGGTGAAGCACCTTAAGACCACCCCCTACCATCCCCACACTAATGGTCTGGTGGAGAGGTTAAACTCTACACTAAAGGCCATGCTTTGGGCATTTGCAGACCAGTTTAAAAGGGAGTGGGACAAATATTTGCCCCATCTGTTGTTTGCTTACAGAGAGGTACCCCAGGAATTCACAGGTTTTTCACTCTTTGAGTTGCTGTATGGGCATAGGGTGAGGAGACCTCTAGATTTGATTCATGGTGAGTGAGAGGGTGATTGTGAATCCCACAAGGAGTCTTTTTGGCATGTGTCCTAAATCTCAGGACAAGGTTCAGGGAGCTCATGGACTTGGCCCAGGAAAACCCGGCAGAAGCCCAACAGCAGAATAAGGTTTGGTATGACAGGAATGCTCAAGCTAGACTGTATGCTGTTGGACAGCAGGTTATGGTTTTCATTCCTGTCAGACACAGCAAGCTGCAGGCAGCTTGGGAGGACCCTTCAAAGTGATAAGGAAGTCAGTGATTTTAACTACATGGTAGAAGTGCTAGGCAGGAGGCAGGGGCACAAATTGTACCATGTTAACATGATGAAACCATACCATGATAGGGAGGCCCTGGTGCTAAGTATTTGCAGTACAAAGCAGGAAGAGTCTGAGGGGGATCCATGGCTACAGGGAGCCAGCCAGCAAAATCCCAAATTACTATGGTGGAACCTAGGGCTGCAGCATATGATAGGACAGTGCAGCACTGTATTGGGGTAGAAATGCCAAGGCAGCTGGAATCTCGAGACAGGGAATCAGTAATCTATTCCCAGATAAGCTCATCCCTCTCAAGCAAGGTTTTTCAAGGGTCACTTGAAAAACTATCTTGAGTCTTTGAGGGAGGAATAAATGTGACAAAGGAGGTACTGCCAGCACAGCTACCTGGAATTCTATAAATAATTATATGTCATTTGTGAATATCAACACGATTCATATATGATGTTTGTGTTACAAATGTATTAGAGCTGTATGTCATATAAGATGATTTGTACAGATGTGTTCTGAAGAGGTGCTGTTTGAAATATATCCACAGTGTACCCTACTGGAATAGAACAGAAATGTACATACACTATTGTAACTGTTTAAATGTGTATATTTTAACAGGGGAAATTAGAATACAGAAGATTAACTTGCAAAACTTCATAAAAATAGCTGAAATTTGATTACTTTATGGCTGGGCCATAAATAGATGTTATCTTTCAGTTTCAGCACAGCAACAAGAACAATATCTGTGCTGAGTAGTTTTCTTTATTGTCTTGGCAATGTTTTATGGCTTCCAGGATCTGCAAAGATGTGAGGAAAAGCCCTTGTATATTAATTTTTACAGGCAGATTCTAAATACTGCTAGCTTTCAGCAGTGGGGGGGGGGTTACCTGGGATAGCCAGATGGCAAGAAATGATGTCATTCTGCAAGATATCCCAGCAGTAATGTCTGAGATATTAATTTAAGAATACGCTGAGAGAGAGAGCATTCTGTATTCTGCCTTGGACCTGACAGGATCCATTTACCACATCTGCCTTGCTGTTCTAATTAAGTAAGTATACTAGGGAACAATATAATTCTCTTAGATATAGTCAGGAATATAGCAAAGCTTATTTTAGATATTTTTCTTTATCTATTTGAGACTTCCTGCAATGTTGTTTAAATATTTCTTTTTATTTTGAAGTCTGATAACACTGTAAATATATACTGAGGATTTCATTGTTCTTTTATTATTTATTATTAAATACATTTAAACCTTTCATTGTGGCTGATCTGTCTATAGATATTTAAGTTCTGAGAGTACTTGCATATTTATTTGGTGATATTGTGGGCCACTCCTAATAGCCTTGCTCTTGGTCAAACTACCATTTGTGTTGACAGTAAGATTGGACACCCTTTGTTTAGGGCCTTAAAGTAGCTGGTAAGGAGCTGGCTGGTGGCAGTAATAACTACATTATAGTCTGAGCAAAAGGAGCCATAGTTAGTAAACCTGTGCCAGCCTTTCCCAGGTGTGTGTGTGTGTGTGTGTGTGTGTATGTGCACACGTGTGTGTGTGTGTGTGTGTGTGTGTGTGTGTGTGTGTGTGTGTGTGTGTGTGTGTGTGTGTATAAGTCAAACCTCAATGTGTGTGTGTGTGTGTGTGTGTGTGTGTGTGTGTGTGTGTGTGTGTGTGTGTGTGTGTGTGTGTGTGTCAGCTACTTGGGCAGGAGCACAAAGCACTGGTTGGACAGAGAGGGTGCTGAAAGTCTTAGCTTGGCCACACAGCTGAGATCTCAACACTATAGCGCCAGTGGGGAGTCTTATTGGGGATCTGGAGAAAGAGGCAGAAACCAGCCCCGGACTGAAGGTGGTCTCCGTGTGCTCTTAAGGGAAATTGCACTTGATGCAGAGAGCTGCATCTGGAAATACTGTGTGTGTGTACCTGTCATCCTCCAAATGTATGTCTCCCACTCATGCTAGTAGTGAGGATTGAGGGTCCTTGATTACTAGGCCAGTGGTGGGGCGTCATATTTATATATATATATATATATATATATATATATATATATATATATATATATATATATATATATATATATATATATATATATATATATGTGTGTGTGTGTGTGTGTGTGTGTGTATGTGTATATACATATATGTACATATATACGTATATATATATATATATATATATATATATATATGGGTCTATATGACTTGGTCGACAGTTCATATGATCGACTGTTTATTTGGTCGACAGTTCATTTGATCGACAAGCATTTGCCCCCTTCCCCAATGTTGTGTGACCCTGGAGTTGATATATATATAGTTAGGGGGGGTGTGGGGGGCACAGCCCCCTACATTAGGGGGTGTGGGGAGCAAAGCCCCCCACCTAAAATGCTTGTCGATCAAATGAACTGTCGACCAAATAAACAGTCGATCATATGAACTGTCGACCAAGTCATATAGACCCATATATATATATATATATATATATATATATATATATATATATATATATATATAATGTACATAATTACTGCTTTCACCTTCCCATACGTTCTCTATACTCATTCTTACATGTTATTTTCTTAATGCCTTTTGTAACAAAATGGAACAAGCAAGCAACAGCAGTAGCAAAAAGGGGATATTTTATTGTGACGTTACTTTTTATGTGAGCCTATTTCTACTCCATACTCTTGATATTCGTTGGTCATTTTCATGTGAATAAGTTACTTTTGCTTCTTCCAAGCAGGGTCAGAATAATACAAAAAGCACTGATTTGGTTGGTGCTAATGCTGGTGTGGGAACTTGCTGCTTCTTTATTACAAGAAGTGCTTAGAGATCGGCAATATCATAATCAACTAATCAGACAGAAAACTTGGCCCTGGTTTGGTTACCAGTAAATCTTTTTTAGGTCATAATACTGGAAGCATTTTAAGAAAAGTCCACTGGCTGAGACCCACTTTCCCAGTTTTCACTGAGATTAAACATACTAAAACTTCAGCCAGATGAAACAAACTGTTTGAAGCTTTATCTTGACACCCCCTGCTAGTCCCCTACACCCCTTGTACTTAAATATGCTAACTCCAAGATCACACAAATGTGAAGAAAATAGAAAACTCCAAACATATTGAATCACTGGTGATGAACAAATACACATTCAAATGGAAGTGATAATTAACATAAAAAGCACTTGAGGAGTTCCACTTTCGAGGCAGATTAAGCATCTGCACACTGATGATTGCTAAACCAGTGTTCAATTTCTCCTTACCCACTTCTTCATACACACCATCTCTGTGTGAGAAAAATATGGCCTACACATCTGCCAAATAAAGTAATATATGCAGCTCTACAATTAAACTATAACAGTGTTCTTAGGAAAGTGCCTAACATCAGGAAATATGCAGCCCCTTACTGTCCAGTTTACTATAACCGGGAGTGACTGCTTATCAAGCAGAACTGGAAATATCTGGGCATTAGGCAAAGGGGTAAGGTATACTAAAATAAATAATATGAGCATTGGAATGAATGTCTCACATTCTGGTATGGATTTCCTAAGGAAGCTTGACTAAAACTTTTTTAATGGCAGCAGAGAACAGAAAGAGGTCCTATACTGTCTATAATTTTTGGATTTCAAAAACAGGAAGATGGTCTTACAAATAACATGAAACAACTCAAGCTTGTGCTTAAATAGTAAGCTCCAGACTAACATTTATCTTTACTTTCATTGGCCAGGGTAGTGGTGAACACTGGATGTCTCTGTTATAAATCGGATGTTACAAAAAGGTACATATTGCTATCTTGATTTGGACTGATAGCAAACTCAGTGATCAATTCCTAACATGAAATAAAGGATATAAGTGCTAAATAGATATCTCATTCCATGACCTCATCCTGGTGTGATACTTGTTCCCTGGGATATATGTTGGTCAATGGGTTTTAATTCTTTAAACTCAGTGAAAAAAATCATTCTATTTGTTCTCTTCAGCCTTAACTCTTAATAGTTCAGAAGTAATCTCATGGCTATTGCACCAACATGTAGTGACTTCTATTGGATCATTAGCCTGCTTATCAGGGAAAGCTACAAACTTGCTATATCTAAGGTTCTAGATTGGATCCCAACTTTCTAACCCTCACCCTCAATACTTTCAGAGGGCTGGAGTCTTGTCAGATCATCTTTGTGACCCTTCTTTAATCTTCTTAACTGCTACAGTCTGAAAGAACATATTTTTCTGGGTTGTAACTTAAAAGGTTGAATACTCAATTGGTTGAAAAGTTTCTGTGGGTGTAAAAAAGAGAGAATGTACACATGAATGAATGTTCAATGAATGTTACCATTCTGTGATACTGAACCTCTCTACATCTATAAATAGTTACAATAATGCATAGGCCCAGGTTAGCATACATTTCAAATGATCTATAGAATTACTGGAACTTAAAGAAGGAGTGTATGGTTAAAACTAGTAGGACTAAGAAAATTATTTAATTATATCCTAGATGGATATACTTCTTTGAGCCAAATGCCTTCCAGGAAAAGGATTTCTTTTTTTCCTTAATGAGATAACTGTTTTCACTGACTATCATGAGAAGGCCTTTAGAAGCAGGTTGTCACATGAGGCTGTATTTCTGTTTAATACCATATTTCTGAATATACTTAATAAACATACCCAGTCAGAAATAAATAAGTTAAATTTGACCCAGCTCACTGGCTGACTAGACAAAGAAAGCTGCTAATGAAAGAGACATAAAGCATAGTTTTGCTGGAAACAAAGCAAAACTGAACTTAATCTCCAGAAATATAGACAGCTTAGAAATCAGACCAAAAACAAAATTAAATCTGACAGAAGAGCATTTATGCCAACCTGCAAAACTCAAGTCAAACAACCCCAAAAATGTTTTGGTCATCCTAGCTATACTACTCAACCATCTCCGTTAACAAACAAGCAGTCAGATAGTATAAATAGCCAACTCATCTCACAGGATCATGGGAGGTTACTAGGCTATTGGTCCTAAGGCCTCTACAAGCCATGTTATACCCTTGTTCCCTTATGGACCAAGATATATAGTCTATGTTTGCGCTCAAATCTAAGATCAGCACTGGCTGCTCCTGTCTAAGAGAGATCTCCAGTGTCAATTTATGGTTTCTCAACCAAATGTCTGGGTAAATCATAAATAGGGTCATTGAGGAACTCTGTTTTACATGAATTGGGAGTTTGTTCCAGAGGAGTGACAACCTCTGGGAGACATATCTATTTCTCCAGCATGTCCTGTTAATATCTTAGATTAGGTTAAGATCCTTAGAGCAAGTGAATCTTGTACCATTAGATTTGTGGATGTGTAGCAGCTTCATCAAGGCAGGGTCTGAGACTGCTCTGTAGGCCAGGACAAGTCACCTCTAAGCAGTTTATATGTTACTGAATTAAGTGATAGAGCCTTCAGTTTTTCTGTGCAGGTCATGTGTTGTAGGCCCTGAATTTTCTTAGTGAGAAAACTTTGAGGTCTCTCCAGATGCTACAGATGTCTGATGAGGTACATACAAAAGAGGCATTATACTCTGTTATTGTTCTGGTGAGAGCTGAGTACAAGGAAGTTATAACCTCCTTAGCTTTGGATGGTATACCCTTGTTTATGAGGTGTGCAATGTAGGAGGCATTCCTCACTACTGTGGACACGTGATGATCAAAATTAAGGCTACTGTCGACTTGTGTTCCTAAATCTTTCACCACTGGGTTTGAACTTAGGAAGGTTATTATTAATGCTCTAATTAGCAGAAATACTTCCTTTGCTGAAGGGGATGATAATGCATTTTTTTGTGTTTAGCTTAAGTTTGTGGCTTTGACACCAATCATTTGTCTGTGCAAGCCTATTTTGTAGTATGTTGACATTTTTGGGGGATTTGATGACTGCACCCAGTTTGCAGTCATCAGCATACTTGGTAAGCCATAGGCCATATGTTTTCACCTAGACTTCATAAAAGTAGATACCAAACAGTAGAGGGGCTAACACAGATGCTTGTAGAACACCACTGGTAACAGGTCTGCTAGTAGAGGTGGCATCCCCAAGTTTGACTGGATGTGTTCTATTTGTGAGCCAGTTGGCAGCCTATCTAGTGATGTAAGGGTTAATCTCCAGGTGGGTGAGTTTCTCAATGATGCCTGAGTGAAGAATTGTGTCAAAGACCTTGGCTAAGTCAAGATAGGCAGTGTGAACTGTTTTGCCTTTATTCATGGCCTTGGTGACATTCTCAAAGAAGTCCATCAGGTTTAGCAGGCAAGCTCTGCCCTTAATGAAGCCAAACTGAGTTGAGCCAAGAGTTTGAACATCAACTATAAATTTGTTGATAAGTTCCATGATGATTCTCTCCATGGCCTTGCAGATAAAGCTGGTTAGGCTTATGGGTCTATAGTTCCCAGGGGACTTCTCTGTGCAAGGGGATTACAGTTGCTGTTTTCCACTCAACTGGGACAAAGCCATTGCTTAGACTGAGATTGAAGAGTTTGGTCAATGGTTCTGCTAACTCCTGTTTTAGATGATTTAATAAGCAGCCTGGGTAGCAGGTTTGCAATGTTCTCAGGTTTAGTATAAGTGGTACCGTCCACAGCTAGTTCAGCACAAAGCTTGGCCTTCCCTTTAAGATTTCAGATGTAGCTACAAAATGCTTTGTGATTTCCTTAGCTAGGGATGCTAATTTAATTTTGTAAATAGCTTTAGAGAACTTTACAATATGTCTAATCTGCTTGTGTATGCTCTGGAGGGAATTCTTCCTTTGCTGGGACAATTCTGTTTTTTTGACAGCAGTTTCTTTCTCTTATTGTATAATCTATTTATGCTGGATGTCCACCAGGGTGACTTATGTATTCATGAGAATCCTGATTTGATCCGCTCTGGTATTACTGAGTCTATATATTTACATAGGTGTTTATACAGGATATTTGTGCATACCTCAGTAGAGGGGTCATTGCTGTGAGTGTTGGCAGGGGGTCTGAAACTATTGATACCATCACTCAAGCAGCCTATGGTTTATTTTGGAGAAATTTTTAAAACTTTTTGCTGCTGAGGGTGGGTTACGTATGATCGTTACTTCGAACAAGACTGATTTATGATCAAATTTTACCAAGGTGGGCCCCACACATGAGGTGGTGCAGTGATTCCCCCATGTTGGTGAGCACTATCTGCTCCAGACCATTTGTGTTAACAAAGTCCAGGAACTTTGGTGTTTGTGCTCATATATGTTACCCAATCGATGGAATGATAGTTAAACTCACCCATGACCAGGGTATTTGGCTGTACTGAGAGTGACTCAAGTAGGTCCATGAGGTAGGCTGTGTGGTTTTCGTGGTTCATGGTGGGGGACCTATAGCTAACAATGATGTGGAGGGGGTTCTTACCTACAGTTAGTTGGACTTGGAGTAACTCTAAGGAGTTATACTGTTTAACCAGTCTAGTGGTGTATTTGCCTTTAATGAAGATGGATACTCCTCCTCCCTTTTTTTTTTTTTCACATTTCATTTTGTGGTTTGAACGTGTGGAAAGCATTATAGCCCTGCATGGCTGGGGTACTCTTTGAGGCCTTGAACCATGTCTCTGTGACTGTGCAGATAGCATCTTCCAGGGTGAAAAGTGCTTCAGTGAGTTTAGTTTTTGATTTAGACTCCTAGCATTAAACAGCATAACCCTGAGTTTTTTTCCGGAGGATATGTTTACATCGGGAATTCTGTTCTTCTGACATTGCCTAAAAAGACACTATGGGGAGGCAAGCACATTTGCCAGCAACCTAAAGCCTAGAGGTGACAGGTGAAGACCATCTTTGACAAAGCAACATGGTCTGTTGACCGGTTTACCTTCATTTTGTCACAAATGGTATGTGCGATCTTGCTTTTGTGCACCTCGTTAGAGCGAATAATGGAACACTTACATGGACAAATGTCGAAAATGGTTTAACTGAAAACCATTTTCAACATTTGTCCCATATGTTTGAATGGCTAAATGCATTCACATTGTAGCCATTCGAACATATGTGAGTCACCGTTGTGAGTTTTTTGCATTTGTCCATACGATGAATGGATGTTGCACAAACAACTCACTACAAAATGAAGGTAAACCCTGTTGACCATATCATCCCAGGCTGTCAGATACTGGATACCCCTGGTTTGACACCAGAAGCTAAGCCAGTTGTTGAAGCCAATCATTTTTTGTTTGCATTGTGGCATCATCATGTGTGAGGGAAGAATGCTGCTTAGGGCTAGGGACATACTTGTCTGGGACACATAATCTGTAAGCTCCACCAAGTCTTTCTTCATAAAGTCCAGTGAGGTATGTCTTAAGTCATTCACTCCAACATGGACTATGACAGAATCATAACAGTACTTGTTGAGAGACTTGAGTGCATGAGTGATTTGATGGATCCTGGCACCAGACAGGCAGCTGACAGTGACCTTCTCCTTGTCCAGCCTATTGAGGGGAGGCATCTGTGTGTCTCACTATGGAGTTGCCTATGACCAAGACATTTGATTTAGATATGTTTTGCCTTAGTGGCTTATTGGGTGAAACACTGATGAGTGTATTATTATGTGCAGTGGGTGCTGTTTGGACCATATTGTGTGCAGACGGTTTGCACTTGGGAGGTTTTGCTCTTTTGTTATATTTCTAGTGAGTACCTCTGCATATGTGGGTTTATGTGTTGTGTGCTTGGCATGTGTGGGAGGTGGAATGTGGGTGCTGACAACCTGCTTGGCATTTGGTTTGTTGTTACATCAGACAGAGATAAAGAGAGAGAGAGAGCATTGATTCCAGACTCATGGTATAGATACATCCCTCACATGTTGTATTTGTATGTTTTAGGAGTAGTGGGTTGTCTGTATACATAAGGCAATTGCTACTTTGCCTCAGGATGCCCATGGCAATCAGGCTGGCTGGAGAAATGGTGGGAAACTGACCTTCCGTTATGTCAGGTGTATTCTGTAATAAGTGATGGATGGTGGGCTAGATGGACTAGGTTCTGCTGTAGATCTAGTAAAATCAGCTAATCTATGGGAGGTTTAGGGGTAGAAACCTGCACTGGTGTCTCAAAAAATGCAGCTGGGTTGCTTTCTGGGCAACAATGTGCAATTGTGTTGCATGCTGAGAAGCAGGGAAGCTTAGGAGGGTTTCCTAGCAGTTATCTAGGGAAAAATTGACTTCATTTATTCAAACAGTAGCCTTTCTCTTAAAGGATACAATTTCATCTCTCCCAGATATTGATGACAGTTGCTATTCTGATAACAAAATATCTCTCCAATCTACATAAACATCGATCTTCAAAAAATTACTAAAACCAGCAACAATTGCTCCATTCGACATTCCAGTAGAATATATTAAAATGCTGCAGATGACTTAGCCCATACTGTGTCTATCTTAATCAACCAGGCAGTCACAAAAAGTTACTTTCTCGTACTCTTGAAGAAATCTTTCATCCTGCCTCTTCATAAAGGTGGCCAATCAACTGACTTCACCAGCTATTGGCCCATTGCTGTCCTTTCTGCATTATTAAAATTTCTAGAATAATGTATTCAACATCAACTACTCATCTCCATAGGTGACAGAAAACTACACTCTCCTAATCAGCATGGCTTTTAACCATATAATAGCGCCATCTCTGCACTCCTCTATTTCTCCATCTGCATTAATCTACATAGAAATGCTTGTATAATCTTGTATCTTCAGTATTCCTTGACATGTCCAAGGCCATGGATACTGTATCCCACCCTAAACATCTGAATACACTCTCATCATTTGGACTTGACAAATCCTGTCTCTCTTTGTTTGCTAGATATCTATCGGATAAGCAAAAAGCTGTCAAATGCCACAATGACATCTCCTCCTTTCTTCCTTTTTCTGTTGGCATCCTCCAAAGATCCATCCTAGGCCCACTCCTAGTTAACATTTTCATAAATGATCTACACAAAGCCAGTGAGTGCTCCTCTACCATAAATTATGCTGAGAACTCTACACTAATCTCTACAGCTAAGACCCTTGATAAACTACAACAACTAGCACAGGAATCCCCTCTTTCTACTGCGGCATGACTCGCAATCCCTGTTGAATCCCTCTCACAAAAAGCAGGCCTGTTCACACCTAAGCCATACAATGATAAGAAATCCCTCTTTTCTTTAACTTCTTCCAACAGCACCATAATTAAAATAGTAACTCAGACCAGTCTTCTAGGAGTCACCATGGATGAAAACATGAAATCTGATCTCCTCATAAAAGAAACAAAATCATGAAAAGCTTGACACTGTCTACAGGATAAAGCCATATTTAACTGATGATGCAAGAAAACACATAGCTACTGCACACCTACTCCCAACCTTTCTCTATGGATCAACCATATTCATCAACCTATAATCTAGTTAATTTCACCAACCTTAGCAATGCTACGATAAATTAACTAAATTTGCAGTCAACATACCCCACAGGTGACATCACTGTTTCATTCTAAAACAGCTCTACTGGACTGAACTTTCTCACTGGCTGACTGACTCCCAACTAGTAATCACTCATACTTGTACTTTCAACTATGATCTTAAAAAATGTCCATGCTTGGCCCAAACTCTCCTATAGTATTCATTAAGCAGAACCTACATTTAAGTGATAAATATCTATCGAATGTAACCAGATTCAAAAATCTAGCAGGTGATTCTTTCTTCTCCTGCCATGTTTCCAAAATTTATTTTATTTATTTTTATTTTACATTTGTTGACCGGGCTAGTCTAGCTGGATTTATGTCCATTTTCAGTGGAGGCCCGGGGAGAAAAGCTCCAGAGGTAAAAACAATTTTAAAAATACAAATAATTCATAGTACAAATGTGCAACTCCATACTGCTCATAGTAAGACTAATCAGTAAACTTAAATCCTAAATATAAAAAGCATATGGCTCAATATAATTTACCCAACAAACTACAGTGCCATCAATAAAAACTATCTCCTCTGCTTCATTTCTCCCTTAATTTCCCTTTTTTTTCTGTCAACCAGACCTCTTTCACTTCCCTTACCCCATCCTGCCTTTCACTGCTTGACCTTTTTTACCTCTCCTTTTGCTACTGTCTGTTGTTAGTACTTTCCACCAGGGTTACATTTCACTGCTACAGCTTTATAAGTATGTTGAACTGATAGATTAATTTGAATCAGCCTTGAAATTGTAATTTCTTTTAACATTGCAGAAACCTTATATGACAGGGTAGAGTAGTGTGCAGATGAGATTTTTCCATGCAAAAAACACCTTTTTCTCTTTTTTTAGCATTTTTTTTTTAAATTACAATTCGTGAGATAAAATAATCAAGAAAGCATAACTCTTATTACAGTGATTACATAGGAACAATATGGTGATTATCCATGAGCACAGGAACACAGAAACCATACTAAGCAAACAAGTAATTACAGGGACCATAAGATACCTACTTTTAAGAAGACATATGTAAAAGTTCTTGCCACCATTTTCAAGCAATATATTGTGTTTACCTCCCAAGTTGAACTGGTCCATACATGTTAACTCTGGTATAAATTTTTGCCTACCCATCCAGTCATCAAAAGTAGCCTTAAGATAGCCAAAGTAGCACTTTGTTTGACCTGTAGTTGTAACTTATTCCATATGCTGGGTATACATTGAGTTAGGAAACTATCCCTCCAACGATTCTTGCTTATTTGTCACTGTAGATTTAAGTCCCTAGTGTGGATATTTGTAGAACCACTGATTTTGCAAACAAATAGTCATTCAAATAGGACTGGATATTGTTCATCTCAGAGCAGCTGGTGGACCACTAACTTTAAGGAAATTACTACTAATCTTTTAGGATAGCTGAAGGATTTAAGGTCTTTAATCTTCTTGGTTAGAAATCTGAAATCTTTGAGGTTTTTCTAATTGAACGATTTGCATGGATTTGTACATACCAAAAGGAGTATTGCATTAAATTATGGGTTTTATAAGAAAAAAAGTGCAGTGGTAGGATGACTTCTTTGCATCTTAACAAGATATTTCCTTGGAAAGTAACTGAACAAACTGACATAATTAAACAGTTTTTTTCAGTACAATCGGCTCTCAGGTACCAGTTACCTTCTGAGCAGAATGCAGATTGCCTGATTAATTGGGACCCTATGCAAGTTACAGGTTGTCAGTTGGGTTGTCCCACAAAGCTTTGAATGTAGACCAATAATGTGGCCTGCCCTTGTGAGTAAATGTGACAACATAATGGAGTACACTGCAACATCTGCTACTGTGAGGATCCTGTGTTTCTAGGTTCTGTCAGTCCAGGTTACTGTCCAAAGTACTGCAGCAGGAAACCTCAAATTTTCTGCAGACGCATACTGTCACTAATTCCCTCAGACAACATGAGTTCTGTGTGGGAGTAAGGCACTTATCAAACTCTGCCTCTCACTTATACTGTAACCACTGAATCTGATAGTCATACTAGGGTGCTGCTACTGTTTGCATACCAGGGAGAGTACACTGACCAGGTATGAGCTGCCCTTCCATGTGGATATGGCTTCATTAAAACCCACAAGTAGGTAGAGTTGTCAGACTGACTAACTGGATACTTCCCCAAACAAATTAGGTGTTCAGTTTGTCAGATGAATACTGAACTGGTGTATCTGTATTTTAGTAACATCTTTGTTACAAGAATATCTAACACAGGATGACTAGTTCAGATGGTGCTATAACTGCCACCTCCTACTACTGCAATGTGGTTAGACTGAAGAAAGCTGGAAAATAAACTTGCTTTCTTGCAGTTGAATAAAACACACATATTGCTTATTCTAAGCTTTGTCTGCACATCTCAATTGAATCACTATCTAGCGCTCTCTGAACAGGAATTTTGGACTTGCTGCTTTCAAATACTCATATCCACTGACAAAACTGGGGGCAAGACATCTGTGGTTACTGTTCCAACAGTGTGAAATGTTGTACCTGAGAAAATACAGGACTCTTCTACCTATTTACCTTCGGGTATAACACTAAAACAGACAGTTTCACTCATGTCAAATGTTAATGTTGAAGTGTTATCCAATCATCAGTGCTGAATTAAAGGGCAATATTACACAGGAAATAAAAATATAAAACTCATTTTTATTATGTACTGCTGTTCTTCGAACCAGTAAAGCCCCTGTATTATTGCAAATGATCAGTAATATTTTAAGATTTGCTTCATCTCACAGTGGTATTGTAATGCAACTGTACTGAAGTAATGTTATGTGTGTTGTGTCCCATCCATAGGTTCTTAAAGATAGATAGCAAATGCTAAAAAAAAAATTGAAATTTTAATTCTGAATACAGTCTTAGCAAGACAATGAATTGCTGAAACAATGTGATGGTAAATACCAGTTTTTCAAGGAATGAGTAGTATTTCTACACTGTACCCCTACTTCTTTATTACTATAACTCTGAGATCAGAAAATAATGGGGAGGGGGTGAAAGTCACCATTCACAAGATTCTGCAACCCTGGAGACATAATAATAGGCCTCTCACATGTTATCTAAGGGGCTTAACCATAATGCAATAATAGTGATCAGAATCATTTATTTGTTTTGCGTATACTGCATGAGCATTAACTCATTTATTTGTTTTGTGTATACTGCATGAGTAGAAAATCATTTATTTGTTTTGTGTATACTGCATGAGCAGTAAATCATTTATTTGTTTTGTGTATACTGCATGAGCAGTAAATCATTTATTTGTTTTGTGTATTCTGCATGAGCAGTAAATCATTTATTTGTTTTGTGTATACTGCATGAGCAGTAAATCATTTATTTGTTTTGTGTATACTGCATAAGCAGTAAATCATTTATTTGTTTTGTGTATACTGCATGAGCAATAAATCATTTATTTGTTTTGTGTATACCGCATGAGCAGTAAATCATTTATTCGTTTTGTGTATACCGCATGAGCAGTAAATCATTTATTCGTTTTGTGTATACTGCATGAGCAGTAAATCATTTATTTGTTTTGTGTATACTGCATGAGCAGTAAATCATTTATTCGTTTTGTGTATACTGCATGAGCAGTAAATCATTTATTCATTTTGTGTATACTGCATGAGCAGTACTTGGCTATAGTAGTCTATAAATCAGAATGTAGTTTTTGGCAAAATGGAAATGTCACAGAAGTAGAATGTTGCTAAGCTTAACATCTGAGTGCTACAGCAACAAGCTTCTGTTTGTAAAATTCATATGGGTGGTAATTTGAGTCATACAGGATAAATTGTTTTAGAACAGGGTTCATTTGTAGTGATTCATTTTCCTTTTAGTCGCGGTGCATTATGCCATAATTTGAAATACTACATTTTGATGTTTCAGGTACTACAGTAGTTGATAGCTAAATGTGTTCATTTCAGTCACTACTGATTCAGTGCATTCAGTTTAGTGACTTGCCATGAATATGACTTTCTTAGACTCACCGCAAATACAGACTTGTGGACTTGAGAAATTACTTTTGAATCTATAAGTGTACAGCCATTTCATTCACTTAACTTAATAGCTGACAGCTTGCTGTTGTATTTTCTTCTGACCATTTGCTACAACCTGGTGATGCTTATAATGTAATCCCTTTTGTGATTACCTAGGTGAACTCTTTCTGAATGACTCCGTTAACTTCATATCATTTAAGCAGCCAGCCCTTATATCATGACTACTTAAATAACAACAAAAAATATAGCAGATAATGTATCATTGTGAGAGGAGGGTGAGAACAATGTCTTGGCATTCAGAAATTGAAATCTCACGATGTATTCCCATTATTCTGAAGTGCAGAAATTTTGGAGTTAGTGTGTATAAATAACAGGGGGGAGGAGTTGAGCAGAGCCCTATCATGGGGAGAGTAGGGAAACCCTCTACAAAAAAAACCCTTTAAATATACAGCTAACAAGTTTTAGAATTCGTTGTTTCTTAGTTAATTCACTTATTATTTTTCAAAGTGTTGGGACTTGCACAATTGGTTCCACACTTATGATAGGGAGCCAGCATTGTGATTTCTCTCGCTTCGTCTGAATTACATTTCTCAGTTGGGAAACACATACCACTATTAATCTAACAGCTATACTGGAGGATGCTGTTCTTACATTCACAGTATGTGTACCTGCAAAGGTTTTCAGTTTGCCCATGCAATGTCCTAAAGTGTAGCTACAGCTATTGATTTAATTCAAAATGTGTAACCAGAAGAGGCACAGCTTGCTCCTACACATGACTAAAAGGAAATAAAAGGTTTACATACGTTTATTCTTTCAATAAGTGGGCTTGGAAACCATAATTAAGATATTAGAAGTACGTTTCATGAACATGTACAGTTGTATGTGATGTGCATATGCTTAATAAGCAAATATGTAAAATGAGAGAATTAGTGATTCACTTAGAACGTGAACCTAGAACCTTTGAAATACCCTTCTGTGACACTGCCAGCTGTGTTACTGGAGCATTTAGAAACCTGTGTACCCTGTTAATTCTTTAATCTTTCTCAATGCACAACCAAGTGGATGGCATTATCTTCAATGAGTGCAAATACACAAGTGTATGGTGTGCATAAATTATCAAACTGTTTCATAAGCTGAGAATGGATTAAGTGACTCAACTCAGACTTAAACACATGTCCATGCCATAACTTAGCAGGTCTATTTCCACTAGGGTCACTGATATTGTGATATTTTAATTTTCCCTTCGTAGCTATTCTTGCAGTTTGGTGCAGATGTTTACAACAATATACATACTCAACCTAGACCCTGCAGCAGTCCTGGGTTTGATTCATGCAGACTCCCTTTGTCTGTTTTGTGATTCTGAACATATCACTTAACCAGATCTAGGGTCACCCCTAAAAAGGGACTGTTTTGTTCAGTGGGCTTACCCAATTAACAATTATTTTTTCAGTCATTTCATCAATGGCTTATTTGTCAGTGTGGATTCAATAGTATGGTTTATTACATAACTTGAAACTTAATGACTTCAGAGTTAGTTATAATAAGGGGATGTTACAGAGCATATACCTTCATATGAGCAAAGGCACATTTCCAAATGTGCGTATCCATGAACCGTTTAGCAGAATTCCATTATGCTGACTTCCCTAAATGTTGTAAAAATATAGAAAATCGACATTCCCAATTGCTCCACTGCCAAAATGAGTGCTACCATGGGTCAAAAAGGGGGCAAGGTTTTGTAATTCAGCACTTCAGTTTTTTGCATTTTTCGACTTTCGCAGTTCACGGCTGCAGCATCGAAGATGTGGCCATAGAACTTATGAAGGTATACAGTTACAGAGACTCTTCCCTTTCATGAGGTTTGAAGGGGGATAGGTCTCCCAAATGAAAGCAAACTTACTGAATCTACACTGGTAAAGCTGACTAGGTCTAACAGGATTTATAATGTAACAGATGTCGAGTTGTATAGCTATATACAGGACTGAATCCATCTGCCATAAAGGTGATCTTGCATTCTGACCTTGCTTCCTGTAATAACAGTGGCTATGTTTAGTATACACGCTGTTTGCTATGGGTATACATGTGGCATATTTAAGGGAGAGTCAACATTTAGGAGATGCTCTGCTGACTTTTTAAATAAGAGGAAAAGTTCTTGGCACATAATAGTTGGCTACTGGCATGCCACTATCTCCTGAGATGAGACAGTTGACATACCAGATAATCTGAGATGCTATGTGTGGTAATGTCACATGTGCAGGTGATACCAATGTACATCTAGCCGACAGCAAGCTTCAGCTATACTGGTATCAATACAGTAACTAGTCTATAGATAATTCAAAAAGTACAAATGTTTTTGCTAAATGTGATCAGTTTCTGAACTGCTGCAATGTGCTACATTAAGTAAAATGATGTACTACCAGTGTTCTTTCTCGGGATAATCAAACCAGGAATATCTTTACTCATAACAGAAACTGCATTAAATCAATATAAGTGGGTGTCTCATCTGAAACTCCATATTAACTATGAACATGTCACCTTAAAAAAATTATGAGAGAGATGCACTGGCCACTTAGTAACGAGAAAAGTTATTAGCATAGACATCAACCCCCTTTTTCCCTTTTTATGTACATTGGGTCAGAGTGTCACACCGACAGTGACCTTCATCTAGAGCTATGTCAGGTGCTAGCCCTACTGTGGTAGAAAAGGCTCAATTAAGATATCTTGATGTACTTACCTCTGATAGTAAAACAACAGATTTAAAGCTTAAATGCATAATGATTGCTTCAAATGTGCTCACACTTGAATTTGCCTTCCAATATTCTAGATGAGTAGAGTAAGAACATTAGTGTGATGGTTTTATCGAAGATCAGCTATACATTAAGGCATACACTAATTCTTCCATATAACAAATGTCTAAGCAAACCAGTAAACTTAATTATTTCCTATATACAGATAGGTAAAATACATGATATTTAATAATGCAAGCTTTACTTGAACATTAAATAGGATGCCATGGTTTAACAAGCCTTCATCTAAGCAGCTGCTGCAAGTATAAATAATACATTAAGGAAATCTACTTAATGCATAAATGAGCATATGAAAGAAGAAACTGCCACAACTGAATAACCATCTTAGTACTCATTTTAGTAGAAAGACAACTTAAGGTTTGGAATAAATCTTACAATATAAAAGCTAAATTATTCTTAGAATGAAGTTAAAAAATAACTTCTAAAATTAAATCCTCTGTATCTAATTAAACCAATCGTGGCATCACCCAAATCCATCCATCCTCAACCCCTTATTCCAGTTTTGCACATGGGGTTGGGGTGTCATTCAGCAATGGCAATCATCTCAAGCCAAGGTTTACACCACCAGGTGGCTAGCCCTGTCATGGTAGTTCATTCATACCACTCACTCGCACACATACTGTTGCCTACAGTCATGTTTAGAGTGCCCAATCCACCTACTGCATGTCTTTGGAATGTGGGAAGGAAATCGGACCACTCAGAGGAAACCCACATACACAGGGAGGACATGCAGACTCTGCACAGAAAGTACCCCAGCTCAAAATGGAGAGCGTCTTGCTGTGAGGCAACAATGCTAACTGCTAAACCACTGCGGCCACCCCAAATATTCTTATTAAAAACATTGATTTGTTAAAAAAAAAAAAAAAAACAGGCTGCAAGCAAATATAGATATATCTGATGTACAGATCCAATTACTTTGAAGCCTTTTGTTGGTATAAAGAACTTTTAAAATTAAGATTAAAAATACTTCTAACAAAGTCTACAACTATGAACTGTATTTAATAAAATGGAGATGTTGGAGCTAACCCATACTAAAGATGCCTTTCTGTTGAGTGAAAGAAATAAAATTAGTAAAACAAAAGTTAAAACATTTCTCATAGGAGCAAACACTTCACGTATAGCTTTAAGATGAAAATGTGATGCAATATCTATAGAAAGCTGGGATGAAAATGAGTCCAGATGTAAATAAACCATTTTCTTTGCATCATATTAATGGGAGTTCATGTAATAAATTCTGTTGATATATATATATATATATATATATATATATATATATATATATATATATATATATGTGTGTGTGTGTTTTCAAAATGTTACATAAAGTGGTGGAGTTAATAGTCCAGCAATCTGCAGTGCATGTAACTGTGGAAAATAAGGTAACTTGTTACACACAATATGAACATGCAAAAAAAAAAAAATCCAAGAAATTTGGAAGAGTTATTGGGGTGACTCCACAAGGTCTTACATTGTGATTTACATAATTCTACTAAATTTTGCTATTTGGAATAACATCCAACACTAACATAGGTAAACCATGTATGTTAAAATGAATGTTTTGTATATCCTTTGTGTCAACAGTGTTATAATAAGAAAACAGTCATTTATCAGTTCATAGTCTATAGTTTTAACTATGTCATCTTATACTAGATAGATATCATTTGTAAAAATTATTAAATCTAAATTGTATTATAAGCTTTGGCCATTTTTGATGAACTGTATGCAAGCACAAAAATATGTTAAGACAATATAAATGTAGTCATGTAAATACTTTTTCTTTAATTGTAGGCCTGATTCCTTACATATGTAAAAATGTTTATTTTTAACTGTAATCTAGATTTATATCCAGCCACAGATAGATATTTTATTTTATCTATTAATTCTCATTGTATATATATATAATTTAGTCAATATTTGTTTTTTATTGTTACATTTTTAAAATAAGTAACCAAATACTTTTTTATATTATATATGTGTTTTTGTAAATCATTTTTTCAACAATATTTTATGGTTAAACTATACTTTTTCAGGTGGTGGAAGCACTTATCTGCACTTCAAGCTTATGCAGTTAACTATCCTGCTGCAACCATATTCCCATCACAAATCATGCTTAACTGTTTAAACATGCAAGTCCATGCTCCTGCTACAGACTTTGTGTATGTGTGTGTGTGTGTGTGTGTGTGTGTGTGTGTGTGTGTGTGTGTGTCTTGGAGGAGGGAGACACACTTCAAAGAAGTATGTGTCAAATGACTACCGACATCTTCAGCTTCTGTTCATCACACATGGATACCTCTGCATAAAATAAATTGTGTTAGTTTAGCTGTGGAGACAGCTATCATTTTACTGCTGAAAAAGGACCAATGCAACAAAGAGGGCAAAAGGCTCTGGTTATATAGTCAGTCAGGGTATAAGTCCTGGAGATCTTATAAAATGTTGCAAGAATATGCTATTGTCCCTAAAGGCAGTTAAATATATCTTTAGTCAAGACAGTATTACACTTTGTGTGTGCATAAATCCTTTGTATAGCTGAGTTTTGTGTGAGCAAGTATAATTTTATAAAGTACTTCATCTGTGTATATGTATGAATGCATATGTGCATAGGGACAGCATAATGTATATATAAATATATACACATATATATATATATATATATATATATATATATATATATATATATATATATATATATATATGTGTGTGTGTGTGTATGTGTGTGTGTGCACACGTGTGTGCATGTAAGTGCATGAGTATATTTAGAAACAGACACTAAAATGCAGACACATCATAAAGCAGACAAAAAAAATACAGAACTCAAAAAATTTCACATTAAATTACATTAAATTAATCGCAAAAGGTTGCACTAAAAATACAAAAAAAGTCATAATATCATAGGATGTGTTTTTTCTGAATACTAATAGTGTTAAGAAAAGATTTTTCTAAGGTAAGGTGCAGGGTTAGGGTTAGGGTTAAGGTTAGCATGTGGGTTAGTACCCATAAGTAAGGTGGCGCTTGGGGGCAAATCCCTAATCCTGCCCCTAACTCTTACCCTCACCTTGTACCTTACCTTAAAAAACTCTTTCACTACACAAGAAAGGTTCATACACACATGAAGTCACCAACAAACATGCACAATACTAAAGATATCCTCTTAGCTAACCTTTAACTTTAACTTGCCAACACTGAAAAAACACACTCCTAGTGCTAATAGTAATCCACTTACCTCTGTCTGCAGTTTGAACTGTTTACATTATGACCTGTTTATATTCTAATACTGAACTTCTGAGAGTCAACA
Source organism: Protopterus annectens (assembly GCF_019279795.1). Taxonomy (NCBI): domain Eukaryota; kingdom Metazoa; phylum Chordata; order Ceratodontiformes; family Protopteridae; genus Protopterus; species Protopterus annectens. Next base: position 1,030,874,237 of record NC_056746.1, on the reverse strand, counting down.
TTCTGCATTATTTACATCTCAAACAGTGACCATGTGCATATTTGTGTATATATGTGCATGTGTGTGTATGTGTGTTTTTGTCACATACACAAAGACATACAGATATAAAATATATTTATATTTAAGTATAAAAACTTCTACATGAATGCTATCTTTTTGCACTCACTGCATATATTCATTCCTTCTCTTATTACTTTCTTAATCCTTTCTAGAATTCTACTGTCATGAAGAGTGAGAGTCTGTCCCAGCCTTCTGTGGATGCAAGACACAAACCAAGTCATAAAACACACACACTCACTCATATGACATTTATGGACAATGACGTGGCATTTATGGACAATTTAAAAGCTTGACAATTCACCTATGAATCATCTTTGGGTTCCATTAAAGACTCATACAGAAACAGGAAGGATGTGCAGTCTCCACATAGAAGGCATCTCAGTTGAGAAATGAAATTGAGAACCGAGTGCAGTGAGGTGACAGCTACCTGCTGTGCTACTGTGCATAAAGAAGTTTATTCATTACTCTTTCATTTATAGTCACTTACCTATGTTGTCCATCTTTACTAATAATTTAAGCTTTTATTTTCTACAGTATCAGAAAATCTGCCATAAACTCGCATGGTATAATTCAGAAAGTATGATCACAGTGGACAATTTTACATGAAGAGAGGCCATGCACAGGGTGGGTATAATTCAGAGCCACACTACACAAGTTAAAAAAAACTGAGAAGTACTGTGGTCTACATAATATACAGATGTAATATAATGACATGGTAGTGTGCAACAGTATTAAAATGAAGGCAATAGTGGATATGAATGAGGTTAAGCAATATGAAGGAGCAATTCAGAAACCTATATATTTACACCAAAAGCCATGAACTCAAGAGTGGTTGACTGTAGCTAAAATGTAGAGTTGTGTGAGACACCACAAAAACAAGTATGGGTAGCCACTACACTACTAAACCTGTATATGCAAAACACTGTTCTCACCACTGTAGTCATGTTGTTACACCTCATTACTCTCAGCAGCACCGGGTCATAAATCTGCCCTTATGACATCTATTTATTTATTTATTGATATTTGTTTACTGGAAAAGACTAACTGGGTAATGAATACCCATTTTCAGCAGAGGCCTGGGAGAGAAAAGCTCCAGAGAGTCAGATAACATCATATAAAACAATAGTATAGATGTAATTACAGAAAAGCATACACACATACAGTTTTACACTGGAACACACAGGATACAATAAAGTATAATACACCAGTGAGGTAATGACAATCATAATAATAATAATAATAATAATTAAGCAAACACGAACTAAGTCCCAAAACACCACAAAAGAATATGGCAAGGAGGCAAGACCAAATAATCCAACGATAAACTTCCACAAAACAGCTTTATTAAACACAAAATGAAGTAAAACGTGATATCCACCAAGCGCTTTCGCCTGAGACTATGTCAGGCTTTTTCAAGATAATCACTCAACCACAATGCCTTTCTTTAAATAGCTTAGAAAATTACTCACTTATTACACTTCAATTAAGAAATTATTTTACACTTAATTACAGATAGTTAAGTTAAATGCAATAGAATTTCATTTGCCTGCCAGTACAAATCAAGAACAACATGCAAGTGTTAAAAAGAGCCCTAAGAGCATCCGAAGTGTTAACTTCAACAAAAATACATAAACTACTTTGCTTGTCAACCTTTTAAAGAGTATTAAAAATTATTCTTAAATGATATTGCACTCAATAGAAATATATATATAATGTAAAATATAAAATAAATAATTATTCTAAAATACATTATACAAATATTTATGGAAATACATAATAAAATCATAATTATTGCACCTTCTAAGTATTTAACTTGTAATTAATTATAGCTTAAAACCAACTAATATAACTATGTGTAATATATAATATAAATATGTACTAGTACAATAAGTTTAAAACTATCTAATTAAATATATAAATTAATATAAATATCAATATACATTATATAACCATCTGCGTATGTTAATGTTAATAAATTTACATAGGTTTAAATACCCCAAAATAACGTAGGGATGTAAAATAGTGTTCATCATTAGATGAAATCAGTTAGTAAGTAAATGTGTAAGTATACTATAAAAATGTGTAAAATATATAGTATAGTATCCAAGATTCTTACACCCAATAAATGATGTGCAAAATATGTACTATAAAAGATAAATAACAATATGTAACCAATGTATAAATATTTAAAACAAGACCATACAAGATATAAATATATATATAGGGTTGCTTAAATTAAAATGGGCAACACCTGAGTCTTAGCATTAAATGGGTAATCACATATCCAATATATTAAAGTAAATCATAGCCTCGCTCGCCTTCGTTTTAATACACTACTGATACTAATAGTATAATTTAATCCAGGTGGTTTCGAGGCATTCAGCCTTAGTTGCCAAACTAATTCTTTATATTCTAAACTGGCCTCCCAATCACCACCTCTCGGATTAACAGGCACACATTCAAGAATCATAAACTTTAAACACATCCTAGTACAGCTAAGAGAATGCTTAAAGAAAGCATTGGATTCTTTTCCTTTTTGAACATCATATAAGTGTTCATAAATCCTTTTACGTAACGTTCTCTCTGTTTTGTCAATGTAAAAACTTGAGCAAAACTGACAAATGCCTATATAAACAATGCCCTTAGATGCACAGTTAAAATAGCACTCAGATTTAACTTTAAAATTTCTTGATGGAATGTAATAACTACCACTGTCCATAATATACGGGCATTGTTTACAAGCATTACACTTATATGTACCCGTTTTCAGATTTTTTGAAACCTTTGTATTTTGGTGCTGTCTCTCAAAAATATCCTTAAGGTTTACAAATGTTGGTTGTTTAGGTAAAAATCTACTAGTATCTTCATGTACTTTTAAAATTGGCCAATACTGTAAAACAGTATTTTTTATTTTAAAAGAATCATTATTAAATGTGTGTACAAATTAACCCTGCATTTCTGAGTGAAACTCTTGATTTTTACTGGGTGTATTGTCTTCTCCAACACCAAGCAGCGGGAAATATTTAGTTCCCCTATTGCAACTAACTTCTTGTAGCATCATCTCAATTAGCTGCTTTGGATATCCCCTTTCTAAAAAGAGGTTAATTAATAATTCTACTTCTTGGTCAAACAACCTATCAGTGCTGCACATTCTTGAAGCCCTGATAAACTGTCTTTTTAATATACCTTTCTTTTGAGAGTATGGGTGTCCACTACTAAAGTGGAGATACGCGTTTGAAAACGTGCTTTTCCTGCATATAGATGATTGGAACATACCACACTCACTATTTTTAGTTAACTGTACATCTAAGTAATTTAGTGTACAGTCACTAACGTTAAAGGTAAATCTCAAAAACTGCGTAGTGTTATTAATATATTTAAGAAACTCATTAAGTTCTTCCATATTACCTCTCCAGAAAATACAGATGTCATCCAGAAATCTTTGATAATATGTAATCTTACTTGTCCACGGAGTTGAAAAAAATGTATTTAGTTTCCCAAAAATATAAAACAATATTCGCATATGCCGAGGCACAAGGTGTACCCATAGCAACCCCTTTTCTTTGTTTAAAAATTTCTCCATTAAAATAGATAAAATTGTTATTTAAAATGATTTCCATAAATTCTACAAGAAAGTTTATAGTATTAGCACTAAATTCAGAGTATGTAATTACAATCTCATTAAATCATTCCAGACCAGTCTTGTGGGGAATGCTGGGAAACAACTCAACCACATCGATCGTAACCAAAATGTCAGTTTCTACATAATATTCTTTTTTAATGTTTCTCAGGAACTCCCAAGAGTCCTTACAGATGAGTTTGAATGATGCTACCAACTGTTTAAGAGATATATCTACAAACTTCCCTAATGGCTCCGTGATGCTACCCGCTCCTGCCACTATTGATCTGCATTTTAGTGGGTGTAGACCTTTGTGCACCTTAGGAATACCAAAGATGACTGGGGTGAGGGGTTTATTGACAAACAAAAAATTATACAATCTTTCATTAAGTAGATGGTCATGTAGTGTGTACTTAATATTTGCATAGGCTATATTAATCTCATTCAGTGAAACCGAATTGTATTGTTCAGTGTCCTGCAAAATATTATGTATGTATACTTCATAGTCCTTTGTATACATCAACACAACACCCCCACCTTTGTCAGGTTTCATGACTCTGATTTCTTCTTCTTTTAACATTTTAATCAAGGAGCAGCAATCTACAGATAAGTTGTTAGGTTTAGTATTGGACTTAAATTCACAATTTCTAATATCTTGCTCAACAAGTTCTTCAAATATCCTTAAAACCAGATGCATCGGGGGATTGAACGTACTAGATCTACTAAATAATTCATGTGTGAATGCTTGTCCTTTAAAAAATAAATTAAGGTTTAAACTTCTAGTAAACAGCTTTAATTCTAAAATACTTTTAGTAATATCCACTGGTCGGGCAGGTACAAAATGAAATCCCTTTGAAAAAAGCTCAAAATATGTGTCATGCAAACAAATCTCCGTGTAATTGAAAATCGAAAATTTAGCTTTAGTTAACACTGTACAGGGTCCTACATGGTGGTCGGTAAACTCTTCATTAATGGGAATATCAAATACTATATTGTCTGAAATTACCTCCGTGGTTTCCTCCACCCCTGTTGTTGTTGTACTTGCCCTCTGTTCCCCTGCCTGCCCTGGGGAAAATAAAAAACCTGATTTGTGTTATTATTGCTTGAAGTGTTGTTACTATTGTTGTTGTATTTCTGTGCTATACGTTCACTCCTTCTTGGTGCTTCTTCAAGTAATGGTGTAGTATTAACAGCATTGACACTTTTCTCATTACCTTTACCATAAAATTGCTTACCAAACCCTCTGCCCTTAACTGTCATTTGGTAAGCAACACCATTTTTATAACCTATCAGGTCTCTTTCCAGTTTTCTAATTTTCCTATCCATAATTCTATTACAATATTGATCTACTTCACAGAAAGCTGCATCATAATCTTTTTTAACACAAGAGAAGTTAACATCACATACAAGTGATTCATTCAACTTATTCAAATCGAATAACAATGTTTCCATTTTCGCTTTATAGTCTTTTACCATAAGCTGCATCATTTCAAGCCCCATTCTGTCAAATAACTCTGTTAGTTATTGAAATAATAAGGACCCTGGTGAAGCATTATTAGGAAATTTTGTAAACCGGAGCCCTTTAGGGACTCGTTTGACTCGAATACATTCATGCAGGTAATCTATTTCCAACTGTGTTGTTTTGTACGCGTACAGTTTGTCATTAAACAATGAAAAATTGCTGTCAGTTTGATTAACCGTTGGAAAACACTCAGAGACATTACCTTGATCAAAAGCAAATTGTTTGTTTGTCCATGCGTTAAAATTGAATGAATTAGAGTTGCTTCTCATTACTTTTGTTGTCTCCGAATGTTGAAAGTTTGATTTATTCTTAGAAACTGCACCCGTACAATGTCCTTCGTTATTTGAAGCACACGGAACTGGGCTCTTAAGTTTATCTGTACCATTTTTTACAACAGTTTCCAATTGCTGATTTCCCGGTATCTGAGTGTTAGAATGATTGTTGTTTTCTTTTAAAGTGTTACTAAGCTGAGTCAACAGGCAAATGACTTGTCGAAACTCCGTCCTGGTAACTGGCGTATCATCCGAAACGTCACGAAGGACGAGAGGAGTGTTGAGGAAGTTGGACTGGTCGGAACCTTCTGCCATCACAATAATAATTAAGCAAAAATGAACTAAGTCCCAAAACACCACAAAAGAATACGGCAAGGAGGCAAGACCAAATAATCCAACGATAAACTTCCACAAAACAGCTTTATTAAACACAAAATGAAGTAAAACGTGATATCCACCAAGCGCTTTCGCCTGAGACTATGTCAGGCTTTTTCAAGATAATCACTCAACTACAATGCCTTTCTTTAAATAGCTTAGAAAATTACTCACTTATTACACTTCAATTAAGAAATTATTTTACACTTAATTACAGATAGTTAAGTTAAATGCAATAGAATTTCATTTGCCTGCCAGTACAAATCAAGAACAACATGCAAGTGTTAAAAAGAGCCCTAAGAGCATCCGAAGTGTTAACTTCAACAAAAATACATAAACTACTTTGCTTGTCAACCTTTTAAAGAGTATTAAAAATGATTCTTAAATGATATTGCACTCAATAGAAATATATATTTTATAATACTTCTGTGATAGCTTGGTGGTTAACTACTGTGACTATTGTATATAGGGTCCTGGGTTCGAGACCTGCATGGTTGTTTATTTTATTCAAACTAAAGGGGTGGCGAAAGCCACACATAACTATGGGCTAGGCTTATAAATGCCCTTGGGCAGATAGCCTAGTATGAACCTATGAACCTATGAACCTATGAACCTATATATATAACGTAAAATATAAAATAAATAATTCTACTAAAATACATTATACAAATATTTATGGAAATACATAATAAAATCATAATTATTGCACCTTCTAAGTATTTAACTTGTAATTAATTATAGCTTAAAACCAACTAATATAACTATGTGTAATATATAATATAAATATGTACTAGTACAATAAGTTTAAAACTATCTAATTAAATATATAAATTAATATAAATATCAATATACATTATATAACCGTCTGCGTATGTTAATGCTAATAAATTTACATAGGTTTAAATACCCCAAAATAACGTAGGGATGTAAAATAGCGTTCATCATTAGATGAAATCAGTTAGTAAGTAAATGTGTAAGTATACTATAAAAATGTGTAAAATATATAGTATAGTATCCAAGATTCTTACACCCAATAAATGATGTGCAAAATATGTACTATAAAAGATAAATAACAATATGTAACCAATGTATAAATATTTAAAACAAGACCATACAAGATATAAATATATATATATATAGGGTTGCTTAAATTAAAATGGGCAACACCTGAGTCTTAGCATTAAATGGGTAATCACATATCCAATATATTAAAGTAAATCATAGCCTCGCTCGCCTTTGTTTTAATACACTACTGATACTAATAGTATAATTTAATCCGGGTGGTTTCGCGGCATTCAGCCTTAGTTGCCAAACTAATTCTTTATATTCTAAACTGGCCTCCCAATCACCACCTCTCGGATTAACAGGCACACATTCAAGAATCATAAACTTTAAACACATCCTAGTACAACTAAGAGAATGCTTAAAGAAAGCATTGGATTATTTTCCTTTTTGAACATCATATAAGTGTTCATAAATCCTTTTACGTAACGTTCTCTCTGTTTTGCCAATGTAAAAACTTGAGCAAAACTGACAAATGCCTATATAAACAATGCCCTTAGATGCACAGTTAAAATAGCACTCAGATTTAACTTTAAAATTTCTTGATGGAATGTAATAACTACCACTGTCCATAATATACGGGCATTGTTTACAAGCATTACACTTATATGTACCCGTTTTCAGATTTTTTGAAACCATTGTATTTTGGTGCTGTCTCTCAAAAATATCCTTAAGGTTCATAGCTCTTGCGTTTACAAATGTTGGTTGTTTAGGTAAAAATCTACTAGTATCTTCATGTAGTTTTAAAATTGGCCAATACTCTCAGCAGCACCGGGTCATAAATCTGCCCTCATGACATCTATTTATTAATTTATTGATATTTGTTTACCGGAAAAGTCTAACTGGGTAATGAATACCCATTTTCAGCAGAGGCCTGGGAGAGAAAAGCTCCAGAGAGTCAGATAACATCATATAAAACAATAGTATAGATGTAATTACAGAAAAGCATACACACATACAGTTTTACACTGGAACAAACAGGATACAATAAAGTATAATACACCAGTGAGGTAATGACAATCATAATAATAATAATAATAATAATAATAATAATAATAAAAATGACAATTAAATATGACAAGCAGCATATACAGAAGTATTAGAAATAAGGTCTATTATGCTAGGAGAGAAAAATATATAAAACAGATATGAATTCTTCTTAAGAATGGAGATAGGGCAGATGTTGAATTTTCTTTTGAAAGGTACAGATAATATGATGAGCGGTTACTATGAATGTGAAGTATTTGTTGATGTAGATCATACAGGGTAGGTGCACAGGTTTAGTGATGTGTTAGTAATAAATTCTTTGAGACAGGACTTAACACATGGAGGCTAGATACAGCTCTGAGTGAATTTGGGATAAAATTCTATAGTTTGGCTATGCAGTGTGATAAAGAATTTGACCAATACTTTTTTTTTTTTGTTTACAGATTTCAAGTATGTTTTGGTCTTGAGAACACAGAGGGCAATTTGGGAAGTAGTAATGAGGTAGTGAGGAGATAGAGGGTCAGGTAGAGGTGTTATATAGTATTTTATGGGGTAGAAGTTGTGTATGGGCTAGTTGATGTGAGTCTTCTAACCAGATGAAAGCATATGTTGAAGAGCACTGAGCAGCTTTATGTGGCAGGTTTCCTGATGCATAAAGTTCATCATTGCTGTGTAATAAATGGCTTCTAAATACTATGTCTCTCCACTCCATGACTCAGAAGTTGTGAACCTCTACTGTGTAGACAGGCATTAAGCAGGAGCCAGTCAAGATGTGTTGCCCTCATATGCAGGCCAGTGGTCTGCAAGTACTACCTAAACTTGTGGAATTAATGTATGTGTAACTTTGAGAATCCTAGCTACAGGGATATTTCAGCAACCAGTGAGGGACACAATAAGTGTATCCCCAGCATCTGCCTGAAATATACTTTACCAGTTCCTCAATACTATACTTCAGCATGTGGGAAAGCATATGTTGTTTCCATGTACCACAGAGGAGACAACCAACACCATGCAGGCATTTTATGACATAGTTAATTTCCCTGAGATATTGAAAGCAATAGGTAACATCCACATTACAAAAATGGTCCTACATGAGGAGCAGGGAACAAGATATATTAACCATAACGGGTTCCACTCCATCAACTTCTAGGTGGTCTATAATGGACAGGGCGAAATATGTCTCTGCAGGCTACCCAGGCAATATCAATGACTCTCACATGTAGGACACAGGCTACCAATATCAGCAGTTTGTGCAGAGTGATTTTACCCAAGGACATCTTATAAGTAATGTTAAATACCTCTGGAGCTATAGTTAATGATACCTATTAGAAATCCCCAGATGTTTGTAAAAAATGGCTTCAACAAAGCTCTTTCACGGACCCATGTCATTGCTGAATATGTGTTTGACCTACTGAAGCCCTGCTTTTGCTGCCTGGATGGATCTGCAGTTGCACTGCAGTATGACTCATCCACATACAGTAACATTGTTGAAGTCTGTGCGATGTTATGCAACATCATTATGCAGAAGCAGTTACAGCAGAGTAGACACATTCACAATAAGGAGGCATCAGATTTAGCAGCAGAGGAGATGCCGGATGAAGATCTTCTGGAGGAACTATCTGCAATGGAAGACTGCCAGATGGAGACAGGAACATTATGCTGTGGCACTGGTGAAGAGGCAGGATCTGGCATATTGCTGTGGAATAGAATAAAGCATTCTTCTGAACACTAAAAATGATGCATGCAAACCTACATCCAGACTGTCCTATATTATGGATGGACTAGCCACACTGTGCATCTGACTTAGGCTACCAAAGTAGGAGAGTACAGAGGAAGGGGGGAGAGCCATAGTGTCACGTATCACCAGTGAGCATTTTTTGGGTGAGTGTGTGTGTGGGGGGGGGCAGTGTGTTTGAATGGTATTTCTTTCAGAATGTGTGGTCATGAGTAGGTGGGTTGAGGTATTTGTGTAGACTGGGGAGGGAGGGGAGACCATCTCCTTTGCTGTGTGGACAGTGAAGATGTCTGAATGTGTGTGTTCTGTGACACAGTCCAGGCAGATGTTGCAGCAAAGTGCAGGGATTTGGTGGACATGTTCAGGCCACCCACAGAAGATATATACTATGACAGTGCATGTCCACATTCACAATGGCACTATCTTTATGGATGGTCACAGACATGGTCCACACCCCACTGAGAGCATGGAATGCTCTGTGACCATGAGCAACAGCTCATGCCTTGGCTGGACATGGCATGAACTCCCTGCCTGCATGTATGTTCATACCACGATGTACTTCCCTTAACACTGAATGGTAAAATGGAGGTGGTGGCACTGTGAGTACCTGTGCCCCATTCTGTGATGAACACTCCCACCAGAGACAGAGGTGGACCTTCCACTAAAAGTGCATGGCCATGATGTGTGGCCACATAAAGGCACTTGTTGCATCCAGACTCCCTACACCACATAATCATGGCATTGCATGCATGGCCTATGAATGTCATCATGTAGACCATGTATTATCCATACCAGCTCAGCAGTCACTGTGTTGGTGTGTATGTGTCTCTGTTTTATGGACCTTCACAAATGCTTGGGTAGCAGCCATGGTCACACCTAGCTCAGGTGATGAGTGATACCAGTGTCATGCTTGGTCACTGGCACTCTGTCCAGCAATGTCCTCTTCTCAATGTTTAAAGTGTCTGGCAACCAAAGAGGATTGTGCCCCAGGTAATGATACCTCACCCTGGGTGTCTCTGTCTGTGTCTTCTAATCCTTGTGTGTCATCCTGCATTTGTGGGGTACATTGCACAGACATAGAAGCTATGTCTCTGTAGAACAGAGCGGGGAAATTATCATCAAATTCCCTGTGTCTGATAAATTCTATTTCAAATTTTCTACTAAAAACAATTTTCGAAGTCTCTGGATATTGAATTATGACCCAGACTGTACCCTGATTTGGCTGCCATAATCATCAGAACCAAACAGTTCCCTGACATCAGGCTGCTGTACATCTGTAGTGAAAGGCCCTGATAACACAGAACTTGTAAAAACACTAAAAGAAATCAGTTAAACAAAGTAAGACCCCTCAGCAATAGCAGCCGCCCTGTGAATATAGTACTAATACTTATAGTGACACAGACAAAATAGGTAATATACCATGTTATATATACCCACATGGGGCATGAACAAGTTATGCATGGTGGACTGTTCATTTTGCAGTCATATCTAGCACTCCATCATGGATTGTGTAACTTTCTGGAGTCCTCTGCAGAAATGTCAGGAACGTCTCTGTCTTTCTTAGTGTTGGTTTGGTCAGCAGACCACCTCTCATCGATCTCTTATCTTATGACAAGTGACTTGTCTGAGCTTTGGTTGCACTGATCATTTTGGTGGCCCATTGTCAGACTTAATCATAAGTCCTGTTTTGGCCACATAATGCCATTAATGATGTCCCATCAGGCAAGGTTGTGGAAGGCAAGTTAGATATATCATTCACAAATGGTACAGATGGAGGGCATGTAGTAAGATGGCATTTTTCTACATTGGAGACCCATGTGTTTTTTTTTTATTTGTCATGCACACACATGAAAACACAGACGCACACACACACACACACACGCACACACACACACACACACACACACACACACACACACACACACACACACACACACACACACACACACACACGCACATGTGCGCAGACACACACACATACACACACACACACATGCACGCGCTTCTCTACTTAATTCCCCTAGTTAGACCACTCAGACAGACTGAAAATTGCACACATACACATATTCGTGCAACTTCATTCATGCCTCTACAGATATGTAGACACATGCCTGCACACATGCACACACTAATAATGTCCCACCATGATGTTTTTGTTGAGCTTTCCTGTACCACCACTGCTTCCGTAGGCATGACTTGGTGACTGCTGTCTTTTGACAGTGTTCATGTTTTCCTCCAACAGTAAAATTTTACACAGCCAAGGAATTTTCTAATTCTGGGGGAGGCACACAGCAAGTTATTTTTAGCAACTACCCTAGATTATGCAGCTCTGAGTGCCGAGAAGCCTATTAATAGGGGCAGTTTAAGAATTAGAAAGACTTACTGTGAAGTGGAAAATATATGTGTTATGCCTTCCCTCTCGTAATAAACTTTTATTTTTTTTTTTAAAACAAGTTTATTGTTTTTAACATACAAAATAAATATCATAACAATTTTATACAAGTAATTAAAATAGAAATGGTTATAACATTCAATAAAATAACCAAAGTATTTACAAAGACATCCACTACAAATCAAATCAATTAATTAAACTAAAATTCCATGCTATTGAAGCTAAGATTTTTTTAACAGATTTTGTAAAGTATCCCATATAATATAATAAGATGTTTTTCTAGTAGTTCTTGATTTTATTGTCATCAATTCCATATGACACACTTCAGTCATAACATTTTTAAATTCATTAAATGAAGGAGGAGTATCTGAAATCCAATTTCTGGTTATTATTTTTCTAGCCACTGCTAGAATAGACCATAACAAGGGAAGTTTAACTTTTTTAACACTTTTAGGAACAGGAGTGTTGAATAATATAAGTGATTTAGAAATAATGAAATTATCTGTAAAAAGGGCTTGCAAAAAATCATTGATTAACTTCCAATATTCCTTCAATTTTATACAGTCATAAAACATGTGCCCAATCAGCATTAATTTCTACATTACATCTTTTACATAGGTTGTCTTTATTATTTATTTTATTCATCATCAAAGGTGTATAGAAGGATCTATGTAAAAATTTCCAAGTAAAAAGTCTCCAAATAATGGAAGAAGTAGTTTTATAAGCAGATTCCAATATATATTGTTTATCTTGTTGTTTTGGTGATTCACCATTAATGGAAGTGTGAAATAATTCCAATAGGTATCTACACTGTAATAAGTTTCTTCTCTGATAATTTTATGTATGTATGAAAGCTTACCTTTATCAGAAACTTTATGTTGTAAATTTAATATCAAGTAATCAATCAGTATTGGAATAGATTCTTTAACTGTTATAGACATTAAATCAATTTTATTAATAAGATGTTGTCTAAAGGTCTGAACTTCTAACCAACAAATTTCTCTCAGATCAAATTCTTGTTTTAAGAAGTCTAAATTTTTTACTTTATTATCAGATAGCAACTGATACCAGTACTTTAGATCATTTTCTGTGACTAAAAGAGTTATTTCAGAAGTGATTGACAAAAGCATACCTTGTGTATACATTATAGGAAATAGAATAAAATTCCATTCCTTATACTTAGGATGCATGAATATAAAATTACGATAACTGATAATAATGTTTAATGGGTAACTAACTATATATTTTGGTGTAATAGGTGAAGTACAAAATTCTTTTAGTAACCATAACATGGGGTTATTTACAATAATATTTTTATGTGTTAAAGAGATTTTCATGAAGTGGATGCTAATTAGTTCCCAGTAATCTTTCCATTTTGCAACGTATGACTGATCTATTAACAAAGTAATAACTTTTATAATAGAAGAGATAGTATATAAATTAAAGTCTGGAAATGAAATGCCCCCTTGAGACCAGCTATTAGTATGTTTCTTTAATGCAATCCTAGGTCTATTAGGTGCCCATAAGAAATTTAACATTAGTGAATTCAATTTCTTAATAATTATTTTTGTAGGTGGGAGTATTATTGATTGTATTAAGTATAATATCTTAGGGAATATTATCATTTTAATAACTGTAAGTCTCTCTTCCATAGTAAAAAACATATTATTCCAGCTATCGAAAAGATTTTGTATATTAAGAAGACAGGTACTATAATTATTATGTATAATAGATTTGATATCTTTAGTTAATATTATACCTAAGTATGTTATCTGACTTGAGTTGGGTATATATTTACTAAAATCACTAATGAGGACATTTTTTCGTGTATATATAGGTAATATTTTAGTTTTTTCTTCATTGAATATTAAACCAGAAATATTTTTAAAATTCATCATTTTATCAAATAAGGACTGCATAGAAGAATTAGATCCTGCTGATGTAATTAGAACATCATCTGCAAAAAGTTGAATTTTAGATATTGTATTTTCATCTATATCAAATCCTTCTATATCAGTACTGTTTCTGATCAAATTAGCCCAAGGCTTCATTATTAAAGTAAATAACAATGGAGAGAGTGGACACCCTTGTTTTGTACCTTTTAAAATGGGTATTTTTTTGTGAGACATATGTTCCTATCTTAATGTAAGCCAGTGCTCCTTTATATAAATGTTCAATTAGATTTACAAATGCATCTGAGAAGTTTGTGTACTTCAATAAGATAAACAAGTAGTCCCAACTTACTGAATCAAATGCTGAACTTATATCGAGACTAATAAGTGTTAAATCTTTCTTTCTCCTATTTGCAAAATCAATTAACGTTAAAGTTCTCCTTATATTATCAAAAGTATTTCTATTTACAATGAAGCCTGTCTGGTCTATATCTATAATGCCTGGGATGATTGTCTTTAGTCTATCAGCAAAAATACTCATAAACATTTTATAGTCAACATTAAGTAATGAGATAGGTCTATATGAAGTGCATCTAGTTGGGTCTTTATTGGGTTTTAAAATTGGCGAAATAAATATGTATTGCCAAGATGGGGGAGTTGTTAACTCATTTTGGGCCAAAATAAAAACCTTATGTATTAATGAGTATGTACTTTTAGAAAGAATTTTATAGATCTCTTGTATAATACCATCATTACCTGGTGCTTTATTTGATTTAAGCTTGTTTATTTGTGTAACAACCTCTGTATATGAAATATTTTTATCCAATAGTTTAGTCTGTTGTTTATTAAGTTTTTTGTTCATGTTTGTAGTTATAAATTTCTTTATTTTATCTTTAGGCTCCATGTGAATGTTATTATGATTAATTTTGTGAAAGTGATTTCTAAATTCATCTAATATTTCTGGTAGACTAGAAACATTCTTCTTTTTCCTTGGAGAGAAAATTTCTTTGATATGATTTTGCTTATTCAGCCTTTTTGTTTTATTTTTAAGTCTATGCAAGTATTTGGGACTTATTGAGTAAGACAGAAACTTGTATTTCTGAAATGTTATTTTAACTTTATGAGTTAAAATTTCTTTGTATTTCTCATTTAATTTATTTATTTCTTCAATGACTTTTTTGTCCATAATATTTTCTTTATTATTATGCTTATAAGAGTCTAATTTACTTTGAATATCTAATAATTCCTTGTCCCAAGATTTCCTTTTATTATTATACCATCTGATACTTTCTCCATATAGGTATGATTTTAAAGCATCCCAAACATAAACAATGGAGACTTCAGGAGTATTATTTATGTCTAAAAAATGTTGCACTTCTGAAAGTATATAATCTTTATAGTCTTTTAGTTGAGTTAAGTATGCTGATATCCTTTTGATCTGAACATTGTAAGTACTTTTTATCATAAACTCAAAGACAATTGAATTATGATCTGATATAGGACACAAAATGATTTTAGAATTAATTAATTATGTTACCATCTGGTTAGAAATAAAGACTCTATCTATTTTTGAATAAGTTTTATATCTGTTAGAAAAAGGTGTATGGTAATGATTTTGAATCTATCTGATTATTAATATCATTCAAATGATATAAATTAACAAAATCCTTTAAATGTTTTGCATTAGATGTAATTTTCCTTTTTCCTATAGTAGTAGTATCTTTTTCATGTAGTATACAGTTAAAGTCACCTGCTAAAATAATATCTCCTATAGAAAATGATATGATCTTATTGAGATGGTATTTCACTGTATTAATGCCAATTCCTGGTATCCATTATACATTGATTAATGTATATGTCTTTCCATTAATTTGTATTGTAACCATACAAAACATTCCTTTATCATCTTCATAAGACTTAATAGTTTTAGGTATGGGCATACTTTTATTCCATAAAATAGCCACTCCTCTTTTTTTCTGAGTGTGTTCTGAACTAACTAAGACTGTATATTTATTAGTGGCTAATTTATCAATATCCTTTTTCAGGAGATGTGTTTCTTGAAGGAATACTAAGTTGGCCTAATGTAAATTAATGTATCTCATTAAGCTTGCCCTTTTACATGGATTATTCAGTCCATTAATGTTTAAAGAAATTCCTTTTAGAGAAGTCATTTAGCATTTTTTAAACATATAAAACTTATAATCAGAATAACAATTAACAAAATAAGTGATGTTATACCTCCTCCTTTAGATGTACCATTAAATATCGCTGTATTTATTGAAAATCTTATGGGATTTTGTATAAGCTTCATTTTTGCTTGTAGTGACAATGAGTTTATAAAATGTGTTGTGGATGTCAGAACTATATACAAACAACAATAAACAGATGAAAATAATATAAGGATTAAACCTTGCACCCAGCCTGGAGTTAAAAACTCCAACTTTGAGTAGCACATACCACTCAAGTTATCCCCCTACCCTAAGCAGCAGTACCTCAGCTGCCACCTTATCAATTTAATACTGGTTATTATTAACTAAAGTTAACCTCTTTCAATTAGATTATCTAGTAAGACAAAGCTAAACAATTTATAAATCAGCATCATATAAACAAATAGGAACATTTAGAAAAAATTCATACTGCTATGTACATCCATTTAGTATAATACATTTATAATCAAAATAGCATTCAGATAAACTTGATAATGGGAACCGAGAAGAGAGAGAGAAAGAAAAGAAGAGAGAGAAAGAGAGAAAAAAAGGGGGCATATCTACATATTAATTTATTAAAAGTTTGTAAAAATAAGTTCTTAAGTTCATTTAGAGTCAATAACTTAGGCTATTATGGTTCAGACATTACATATATTAGAATATTCCTATTTTCTGTCATAGAAATGCAGTTAACAGTTTTTAAAAACTTTAAATTACTTGCATCAAAGCTTTCTTCTCATACTTATTATTGCCAGTTAAATAAAATATTTATGTTCATAGATATGGTTACAAATCATACTGCATAGCAATGTAAATTCCCAAATATACTTAAATCATTGTGAAGAAAGCCATCTGTATTTTATATATCTGAACTGCTGCTTTAAAATATGTCACATGACAATTTCTTCTAAGATAAAATCATAATGATACTTATGCTTGTCAATTAGATAAGTCAAATGAATTATAACATTATATATGTTTAAATCATAAGTATTTACATACATTAATATGTTGCAGTCATGTAAGCTTTCAAAAACATATGTATATATGTTTTACTTTCTATGCCTTCTAAAATATCTCACTTGCTTACTATGGCATACTGAATCATTTAAAATCATTATAACTTTCACATTTTATAAATTATATCATAAATAAGTAAGTTGTTATAAAAAATAACTCACATTTAAATGTTATAGAGGTCGTTTTTCATCACAGAGTTGCATTTACAGCAGTTCTACTTCCTGGAAGAGTGTTCTTCTTGAATCTGCGATGTGTCAGTGTGAAATCAGGGGTCAAAGTTCAAAATGACTGCATTCAGCTTCTCTGCGTGTATTCTGAGTGTTGATGCTTTTAAAACAACTCGAGGACACTATTCACGAGGTAACCCACATCCCACATTGTCTCCCTTAACATTCTGGCGGGAATTTTAATAAATGCAAGTGACTGACATTCATTTAGCAATACAAATGAAACTAAACAGTGCAAAACCTTCGCGAAGTATTTTACAAGTCATTACAGTCTCTATGACAGTGAAACTAAGCCTACAGTTATTAACATATAATACAACTAATTTTTTATGCCCCAATTCATTTTCTTATACAAATCCTATTATATACATGTATCAGTATTATCAGAAGCATGTAAATGTACTTATATGGGAGAAAAAGAGAGAGAGAGAAAAGAAAGAGAGTAGAAAATAAAGAGAGAGAGAGAGAGAAGAAAGAGAAAAGAAAAAAAAAGGAAGCTATAAAGAGTATCTACAGTGAAATATTACTTGCTGTTTATATTAATAAAGATAAATATGAAACATATTATTTACAACTATTTTAGTTCTAATTATTTGTAATTAAATCATGACATATTATTTGTAATCATGTATAAGCAATAGAATCATGGTATAATATTTAGCAACAGTGTTTAAACAGCATATATATATATTTTTTAAAAAACTAATAAGTTATTTCACTTTTTCATATTTTTCATCATACTTCTCTCCTTGCCCTCCCCCACCCTTCACTAAATGCATAGTTTAAAAATAATGCCATTATTTAAAACAAGAAGAGAAAGAAAATGTATCAAATTACTAACCTTGGGTCTCTTTATCACAAAGAGAAACAAGTTGATTGATAGCCTGTTATTTGTTCCTCAGAGATTTTGACTATTTATGAAACAAAAAACAGTTCTTTGCACACAGAAAATAACTTTGAATAAATCTTTTAGAATATTTGTGGCTTTCTGGAGATGCAGTAACTGTATTTGAAGAGATTAAGAGTGAAGGAGAAAAAAAAAAAAACATAGAACATGTCATTTGTTTTTTAGTCTTTTTTGCTTCTCTGAAGTCTTCCAAGAAGTTTCTGTTGCCATCCTCTTTAACGAAGGACTAGCCCATTCCATATCTTCTATTTTATCCAATATCTTATTTTTTTTAATATACAGCAAAGCAGAGTCCAAGTCTTCAAAAATTCTAGGGCCATCAGGTAAAAAGATTTTTAGTTTGACAGGAAACAGTAGGTAGGTTTTGAACTGTGTTTTCTTAAGCTCTCTTATTAATGGCAGAAAAACTTTTCTTTTAGTTATTACCAAGGAAGAATAGTCATTGTCAAAACGCACAGTTGCCTCATTAATTTTAACAGGTGCTTTAGCCCATGCAGATTTTAATACCATCTCCTTGTCATAAGATGATAGAAATCTTACTATAACTGATCTAGGATACTTTTTGTTAGAGTTAAAATTAGATATGGATCTATGGGCTCTTTCAATACCAAAAGAAAATGCTTCTGACAAGTCTAAAGTTTTGGGAAGCCAAGTATTTAAAAAAGAAGTAATATTGTTACCTTCTATATTTTCTGGCAGTACAAAAATCCTAATATTATTGCACCTAGATCTATTTTCCAGATCATCAAATTTGGTTTGTAGATGTGTGTTCTGCTTCAGCAAAAACTCAATGTTAATTTCTTCTTCCTGGATTCTATTCTCCATGTCATTAACAGTCTCTTCTATGCCTGTAATCTGAATCTTCTGTTGTTGCAGGTCTAGATGTAACAAATCTATTTGTTTTGTAGTTTTTTCTATGAAGTTATCAATTTTAGTATCCAGTTTGTCCATTTTGGTAGTAAGTTGCTGAATTGTAGATATCAGAGACTGAAGCTCTTTCTTGATGCTGGAATCCTGAGAATTTGTCTTACTGGAACTCATTTCAAACAGAGGTGCTGACAGAGAAATTTCCAAGGTGTTTTCTGACAGGAAAATTATTGAAATTTTCTTTCTTTTTTAGATATTATTCAAGAAACTGATATTCCAAACGTATTTAGAAAGAAAATTATTTCATAAATTAATTTTTAAAGTAATTATTTCCTGTCAGTGCAGTTAAGTTGGTGGAGCTGAAGAAATCTGCTGCTATCCTGTGTTCATCCTTGGCCACGCCGTAATAAACTTTTCTGAATTCTAGCCATTGCATTGTTTAGAAAGGGAAATTTGCTGCTATAAATTAAGTACTAGCCACAAAATGTATCTTTATTTATTTATTTTACATTTGTTGACCGGGATAGTTCAACTGGATACATGTCCATTTTCAGTGGAGGCCTGGGGAGAAAAGCTCCAAGGTAAACACAACATGACAAAAAACTTGGTAAAAGACAAATTTGCAGGTTCAGCTGGGAATACATAAACATAATCACACAAGATATTAATTTTACACAAGGTAAGGTTTAAAAAATGCAATGCTGCACATTTATGAATGTCTTGGTACAAAACATAGTGAGATGAGTAGTCTGGCTTGGAACGAGGACATAGCCAGTGTGATTTAAAATATAGTTTAAGACTTTTTTTTAATTGACTTAGGGTGCTCTCGGGGGTGATTTCATCAGGTAGCGAGTTCCATATTTTACCGACATAGTTGGTGAACAGTCACCAGCTGAATTTTTGGCTTTGACAGCTTGCACTAGAAACCTGTTAGAGGAGCAAAGTGGTCTTAGGTTACTGCAGGGGTTGATAACTTTTTAAAGTGCAGGTGTACTATCAGGCCAGTAGAGTACTTTATGTGCCACTAAATGTTGGTTATAGTGAAATAGACAAGGCAATTCTAACCATCCTAGATGGTTCAGGTTTTTACAGTGGTGTGTCTTATATGGTATACCAGTGGCAAATTGGGCTATGTGATTATAACAGCTAGAGAGTTTATTCAGTTCAGTGTTGCCTAAGTTGGTGAAAAGAGGGGAAGCATAAAGGAGAGATAAAAAAAGGTGAGAGCATGTGATGGCTATTTTAGCAGGTGGTGTTAGGAAGGGTTTAATCCTGCAGAGTGAGCCGAGTTTTTTATTAATAGTTTTAACAGTCTGATTAACATGCAGATCGAATTTGAGATTATTATCTACAGTGACACCTAGAAGCTTTGTGTAGCTATCTGGTGAGATTATGGTACCATTGTTAGATTTTATAGAGAATGCTAGAACAGTGGACCTACGATTAGGGGCGAACAGCAGTAGCTTTGTTTTCTTTGGATTTAGGATGAGGTGTCGATCTGTTAGCCAATTTTCAACTATATTGAAGGAATCAAACAGATCTGAGGAATCTGATCTGATCTGGAGGATCTGAGGAATTCATCAGATCTGAGGAAGTCAAGTGTAACTGCTGACAAAAGCGCTCATTAAAAATTTGTTTCTCTGGTCTATGGCATTTCTTCATTTTATTTTAACTTAAATTAACTGAAAAACGTAAGCAACCATGTATCTCTGTCACTAAGTGTGACTGCCATAATGGAAAAATAATACAGAATTATTTGAAAAAAAAAGAAAAGGAAATCATGGAAGCAAACCCATTTGAAGAAGAATAACTGAGAAGTATATGCTTCCATTTACCTCACTCTATGGTCCAGTATCAAAAGATTCAAGTTTTCTGTACAGAAAAAATGCAAAAAAAGGGGAACTCAACCAAAAATATGTCTTGTGTTTATATTTGTGTGCATCTGTGTATGCGTGTGTGTGTGTTTGTGTGTGTGTGTGTGTGTGTGTGTGTGTGTGTGTGTGTGTGTATATATATATATATATATATATATATATATATATATATATATATATATATATATATATATATATAGGAGCGCTACAGAATCCTGAAAGCCCAAAATCCTGAAGACCAAAATCTTGAAAACTCAAAATCCTGAAAACACACAGTATACCAACACTTTACTATATTCCAGCACAAGTACATACAGAAACATATTATCAACTATATGCAGGAGGCAAGCCTCTCTGGTGAAGTTTGATCATAAATCAGTCTCTTTTAAAAGTTACAATAGCATCAGACACCTGCCCCCAGGAAAAAATAGTGAAAAAACTTCTCCAAAGCCAATTATAGCCTCTGATGAGAAGGCATTAATAGCTTCAAAGCTACTGTCCCCACTGATGGCAAGGACACCTATACAGAGATATACACCAGTGCACTGTGTAAACATCTATCCAATTGTATTGACTCAGCCATTCCTGATAGGACAAAAGCAACATCCTCAAGGATAAAAAAATAAAACAAGCCTGCCTGGTGGACAGCCACCATAAACATGTTATATAATAAGAGGAAGAAATTGCTGTCAAGAGCAAGAAGGAATGATCTCATAATTGAAAGTCCACCCTTCTCAGCTTGAACAAGCAGTCTGACTTTACACTTTAGACTGTTTATTGTCTGGCTGTTTTTGTGTGAAACAAAGTTGAAAGTGTCCCTGACTATGCTTTTTGTTTTTTTGTCTGAGCTTGATAAAATTCTGTGGTCTTCTTGTAAATTCTTGAATATTGCTGTCACTAAATAGAGTGGGGGCTATCTGTGGATGAAAGCAACTTCCCTTCTTGTTAGTTGCTCATTTACAAATCATTTCAGGACTAGTGTGCATTTGTTGGAACTATGTTGGAATAGTTATACTCTAGTGACTGATTATTTGAAACAATGTTGAAAGTTTCCCTTATTTCAAAGAATGTATCTGACCTTGCCTTATAAAAGCTATGGTTTCCAGTTAATTGCAGACACTAATTGGGGGTGGGTGGGTGTTGGCTGTGGATGAAAGCAGCTTACATTCTAATAGTTTGCTCAGTTTAAAGTGTGTCATCACAGGACTAGCATGCATATCCATAAAATAAGTTGGAATATTTATTTTCTGGCTACTGTTTATGTACAGAAAAGATGAAGCTTTATCTGTTTTCACAAAATGCCCCTGACTTTATTATACTAGCAAATCTCTAATAATATAACAGCAATATTTAAAGTGTGTCCCTAGGTTTGGGCGTAAGATGTTGAGAGGTATTGTTCTGAGGAGCACATGGCAGAATGGCAGCAAATGCTATATGGGTATGCTGTCTTTTTGTAGATGGCAATAGCTTACCATCTGGCCATTTTCTTAGTCATCTGGCTTTGAAGGAATAATGTTCATTTTTATGAAGTAAGTTTGAATACCTGTGGCTACTGTAGAGGTGAAAAAAGTTGAAATTATATCACTATCGATTGTCTCTGAGTTCACAGGATGCCACAGTCATATTTTTGGTCTGGTACTTATAACATTTGTGGTTTCTGGCAGGCATTTGAGTTTCAAACTTCATATCCTTCAAAAAGTATGCTAACACAAACATTGTTATTCTAGACATGTTTTAAATATATAAGAGAATTCTGTCCCTGATTCTGGGTCTTTGTCCCTTTTATATTTTGACTTTGTCCATGATTCCTGTGTTATGAGATTGAGGTGCATTATTTTTTATCAGAATTAGATAAAGTACACACAGCAAGGTGCTATAACTGCTGAGTTGGGGTGATCGTTGTCTATGGATGAAAGCAACATGCTCTCTCATTTGCTCAGTTTAAACAGTTTGTCTTTGAAGGACTAGTGTGCATTTATATGCTTGTGTGAAACAAACTTGAAATTCATTGTATCCATATTTATTTATTTATGTTATCATAATCAGACATTTGAGGTGTACATTGTCATATGTGGGGGTTATATGTGCTGGGTACGGAAACTGATTGTGAATGAAAATGGCTGACTCTAGCTGTAATAATGAAGACTGTCATTAGCTTGGTTTTGCAGGATTATTATGAATCTGTGTAAAACAAGCTAGAATAATTTACTGTGACCATTTTCTACTCATAATAATACATTTGAGGTGTACATAGTCAAACAGGTTTAACTGATAGGTATGGCTATTTGGTGAATTATAACAACAACAGTTTAAATAGAATAAGGAATGTGAATCCAAAATGAACATTTATGTGTGCCCCCCTCAAAAAATGTGTGTGTGTGGGAGGGTGGCATAGTTTGAAAACTACCCAGGGCCCAAGGTATACTTATTCTGCCACTGATGGCAACATAATAAAAACAATGGAAATGAGAAAAAATTGACAGAAATACAAATGGTCAAATAGTTAAATGGTCAGACATATGAGGTACTATATATCTGAAAAGGAGCAGAAAGGAGAAAAATAAAGCACATCAGTAAAGCATAACAGTGACAATAGAGACATGCATACAAAATAGGTTATAACACAGGTACACAATGCGGGTATTCATGTTATAATTTGGTGCAACACTGCAGTAGTTAGAGAAAAAAAATCTGCGAAGGCCAGGAACAACCAAGCAATGGTGAAATATTAAATGAAAAACAAACACAATACAACTGCTGAATGCTGTGTTACTCCGTTTACACTTACCCTGCTGCCTGGATATCCTGGTCTGCCTCCTCTCATTCTGAGGTACTGAAAGATATAAAACAAATGGCAATGAGCACAGCATATCCATGACAATAGATGGTATTTACAGCTATAGGTACAAGGTGTCTACTATGCAGTAACACTTCAAAAACAGAACACTTATAATGAGAGCCTCTTAACCTCTTCTTCCCACTGGCAAAGATATCAGCCTGGGACAGGAGTGTCATATAAAGTAGATTGAACTGGAGAGTGTGTACAAATATTTGGGAATAGATGAAGGGACAGCAATAAAACATAAACAAATGAGAACAAAGCTTAGTGATGAATACTATAGATTATTAAAACTGATATTACAATTGCCTTGACAGGAGGGAATAAAGTTCATTTTGTAAATCAGCTTGTTTTCCTCTTCTAACAGCTTTGATGAGATTGACTGTTTCCAAAGAGCATTTGATCAGTTGTATAACAAAACAAGAAAAATGTTTTGTGCTTTACAGATGTTATATAAAATCCAGAGAAAACAAGATTATATATCCTTTGGTTTGAAGCAGGTATGGGCTTCCTCAAAACTGATCATATAGGTCTACAGTTTTGGGATTTCAAAAATATTTGCTGACATAATCAGAACCAAACATAGTAAAATTCCAAACTTGAAGAAAACAGGCCTAAGGTGACATTTGCAAAGCATATCAGAAAGGAGTGGGAATGGAAATCAATACCACACTAGACTTATCACACACACAACATGCAGGCCAAGCACAGAGAACTACATATGCTGAGGCTCTTAAAAATAACTTACCTAAACCAGAAAGTCCTCTGAAATCATCATAATCAATCCCCTTTTTCCCAATTTCTGCATGAGCTGGGTTACCATGTCAACTGTCACTATATCTCTCGATTCAGTGTCACTCTCCTATCTTCTTCAACAGTAATGCCTAAATGATACAGGTTTTCTCTTACACAATTCATCCATCCATCTCTTTACTGGATGCACTCATTTCCTCTTGCCTTCTTATTGTCTGTAACAAATCTTCATTACCAGATTGTCTTCTTTCCTACACATGTGCCTAAACCTCTATAATCTGTTTTCTTTGACTTTCTCTGCAGTTGGAGCTACTTGGTCTTTGGCTGTAATGTTCTCATTTCTTCATCTGTTTTACAGTGTGCATCCAATCGCCCATCTCAGTCAGTTCATCTTCATAACCTCTCTCCTCAACTGCACTGCTTTTAGTGCCCAGGTTTCCATGCCATACAGTAGTACTCGTCTCACTATTGTTTTGTACAATTTACTTTTCAGCTTCTTTGTCATTCTTCTGTTTGTTACTCTGTGCCAATTGGATGTGGCCTCTCTAACTGTAACTTTTATCTCCTTCTTCAGACTTCTTCTCTTCTCTTAAACCACCCTTCCAAGATACTGAAGCTATCTTGTTCCACTATTTTCCATTCTGTCTTAATGCTCCACTTCCTCTGATTTCCCTAATTTGTTGTCATTACAACTGTTTTATCTGTACTAAGTTTTATTCCATGTGCCTTCCATTTTGCATTGATTTCCCCATCCTCTGATGAAATCCTTGCTCAGACTCTGCCCGTATTGTCACATCATCTACATGCAGCAACTTTATTGATCTGTCCCCACTGACCTGTTTCATAAGGTAGTCCATCACCAGAAGGAACAGCAGTAGGTTTAGAGCTGAACTCTGATGCATACCCACTCCCACTGGGAATCCCTCTGTGAGTCCCAACAGTGTTTGTACGTGTGTCATTGGGTCCTTGTACATAACCTGCATTAATTCTACCAATGTTTATATGACTTGGAACCATCACAGGACTGCCTGAGTCAGCTTTCTTGGGACCTTGTCATATGCTTTCTCCAAGTCTGGAAATGCCCATTTGGACTCTTTCATCTCTAGCTTCTGCTCAACTATCTGTTTCCCTGCAAATATTGGGTTGGTTGTGCTGCATCCTGATCTGAAATAACTGCTTGTCTCCCATATTACTTTCTACTACTCTGTATATTTGTTTATTAATCATCCTCTCCAGAATTTTCATAAAGTGTGGCAGAAGTTTGATACCTCTTTACTGCTGATATTTGTGAAGTCCCCCTTTGTTCTTCTACACTGACACTTGTATGCTTATTTTGCAGTCATCTGGGATTCACCTTTCTGTCCACATTACTATGAATATCCTCAGGAGCTATATTTCCCATAACTTACCCAACATCTTGATCATATCAGCTGTGATCTCATCTGGGCCTGCTGTTTCCATGTCTTCATTTTCTTTACTGCTGGTCTTACTTCTTCTAAGGTTGACCCCCTCCTCTTCTTTCATTGTAAGATGTGTCTGGGCAGTACAACTTCTGTGTGATTTTCTTCATTCATAAGCTGCTGAAAGTACTCCATCCATCTGCCTTCGATGTCCTGTGGGCTGGTGAGCAGGTTGTTGCTGACATCCCTTTTGAAGGGAGTCTGACTATCTTCTTTATCTTTATGTCTTTGCCTAGCAACCTGATAGACTTTCTTTGTGCCATCCACGGAGTCATTTTCCAGAAGCTGGTAGAGTGCTTCTGATGCCTTGTTCTAAGCTATAGCAATTCATCTCTTAGCCTCTTTGTAAGCCAGCCAGTATCATTTCTTAATCTGGTTCATCTTTTCTATCTCCTACATTTTTCTGCACTCCTTCTTTCTTTTGCTGACTTCCTGGACTTCTGCATTCCACCAACAATGTTCGTTAAGTACCTTATTCCCATGCCTGGCATGGCTACATATCTGTTCTATAGTCCTTACACATACTGTTTTGAGGCACTACCATTCTTCTTTAATTCTACCTACTTCCTTTCTTCCTAAGGTGGTAGAGCCCTGAGTAATTCCTTGAACTCTTGTGCTTACTCCACAGTCATCTTCCAGGTCTTTAACCTAATTTCTGTTGACCTTAAAGCCTTCTCTGCCACTGGCTGCATATCATTCTGGCAAACACTGGTTTATGATGTGGTAACTGTTTCACTGAGGATGACTTTGCAATCACTGATTCAACCCCAGTGCCCTTTCCTTACTAGGAGGAAATCTCCCTGAGTTGCACATTGGCCACTCTTGTATGTGATCTTGTTAGTGTCTCTTTTGCTGGATGAGGTGTTGCTGCTATCAATCCATTTACCAGACAGATGTCTAGAATAGCATCTCCTTCTTTGTTATTGTTGTCCAACCCATGTGGACTCAGGCGGTCTTCATATCCTGCTCTGTCTGTCCAGATATGTGCATTGAGGTCCCCGTTATCAACACAAACTCGTTGTCCTGCTTTATCTAGTAGGTCCTGCAACTGTTGCCTGAATGTACACTCTGCTGTGGTGTATAGGCTAACATTATGAATATAAACGCCTTACACTGGAGTCTGATTGTCATGAGTTTGTGACTAATTCTGATAAGATCACTCCCTGCCTTCTGAAGCTTTTGTGTCACCACAATTCCCACACCATTTCCAGTCTGCCCTCCTCCTAAGTAGTAGACTCCAGATTTCAAATCAAGTGGCTTTTGCTGCACTACCCTTCTATCTTGTCTCCTGGAGACAAAATATGTGCAGTCACTCTTGCATTATCCACTTCCAAGCTCCATGCTGTTAGTGAACCTATATTGAGTATAGCAATCCTTAGTAGTTAATATTTGTTAGGTTGATTGGTTTTATGTCCACCATTCACTCAACAGAGCTATCTCAGGAAACCCAAGCTGGGCAAATGGGTAACTGGGCAGCAGATGGCCAGTAGCCAGGATGGCTGAGCTTTACAACAGGCACACAATGGCCAATGCCATCCTTAGCATGAGTCCCTGGTGTAACTTGGAGTAGGCCAGGTCTTCAACCCACTTATCACCATTAGATGCCCATGCCCATTTTTTTGCAACATTAGTCAATGCAATCATATCACCTAGAGCCACGTTTTACACCATCAGGTGGCTAGCCCTGACACAGCACTCAGTCTGTGATCCATGTTCACCTATGTGGACGGTACTGTGATCCACGTTTGATGCCCAAAGTGGTTGATCTATACAATTCTTCCCACAATAGGCACTATCTAGAGTCTGTGCTGCTGCCCACAATTGCAGTCTTGTTTACGTTTGAGGTGGAAACCCTCAGCATGTTTTTGGGAGGTAGGAGGGACCTCAGAGACACACTGAGAACATACAAATACCATACAGGCATTGGCTGGAGATCAGGATTGAAGCTTGCACCTTGTGCATGGGAGGCAAAGACCTCAACCATTATGCTAGTTGTGTCATTCCACAAAAGCCTGCTAAATATGACCTAAGAAACAAGTACCTTCAGGAATCTCACAAACATTCAACTCAGACAGCACTCACCATGAAACATGCATATAAGTCTCTCTGTGTCTCAACTCAAAAGCTCATAAAGCAAACCTCCACACAATTCAACATCTTAGTCATAGGTGACTCCATAGTGTAACATACTGATGCACCCCACACTAGGCTGGGTAAGGAGTGAGTAACACATAGTTACCTGTCAGGCACCAGGATTCACCATATCACACATGCACTTATGCCCTTGCACCACTAGAACACAAATGGCACAGTTATAATACACATCAGAGTAAATGACTTGAGACATACCTCCCTGGAATATATGAACAGAGACATGATGAAGCTTAAGGAATATGTGATTGAGGACGGTATGAACTTAGCTTTGATCAGCATTTTACCACCACTGAGAATGATGCTACAATATGATCAAAAGATTATTGATTTCAACAATTGGCTTAGTTTCTATCAGCCTGGGATGAAATGGTAGATAATTCTAACTACTTTGCCAGGGATGGCCTGCACCTATCTCCACAAGGCTTTTATAAATTGGGTAAAACACTGTTCATCCTCATAGTGTCTGTTTTAGGCAATGATGGTCTTCAAAAGCTTCTGACTTACTAAAATAAAATCTGAGTAGCATAAAGGTATTGCTGCCCACCGCTAGGAACCTCAAAATCTTTTCTACCTACAGGCACTGCTTACCCTGAAATGCATTGATATATGCATTATGAAGAAGACCTGGTTCAAGACCATTGAGAGCACCCCATCAATGCAGGGTTTCAGCACCTATCATGTGTTCAGGCCCACCACACTAGATGAAGGCACCAAAGGCATCAGTGTCTCTGTATTTCTAAAACAAAATATCATGTCCAGGCTCAGTAGACAGGATAATGACATGTAACTCCTTCATGCTCAACTTACCTTAAATACCATGACCTTAACAAACCCCATCATCACATTATATCTATCTATAGGACCCCCTCTATATCCCTCCTTAGCCCATACCTCCTGCCTAACTAGTATGGAGTCCCTGTGCATTAGCCAAATTCCATTCTCCTAGGGGACTTCAACTACACCACCATTAAATAGGAGGCTTATACATCCTGTAACATGTATGCCCATAGATTTCTGACTTTATTAATGCAAACTCTCTGCACCTGTTAGTTCACACCAGATCTATGGGAAACAAAATCCTGGCCTCAGTCCTCACCAGTATGAGAAAGCTCTACTCCCCACCAATTGTAACTTTTCCCTTGTTAAAGCATACCATAAATCAGTCATATTCACCATAAGACCAAAGCCAAAAGCATCCTCAAATACCTCGGTATTCAGAGATTATGTGTATGTAAATCTATAAAAATTGAGTGATGATCTGGCTAAATTCAACATCCCCCTCCAACCTGATGACTCCACTCCATATGCAGAATCCATTATCAACAAATTCTATGCACATGTGAATATCTGCATAGATGCATCTGCCCACCTCCGAAGCAAATACAATCCCAAATTTACAAGTAAACCTTTATGGTAAACAAACTCTACAATAACAGAAAAAAAACTCATTACATGCAATAATAAACGTAACTATCACAATGTCAAAAACACTCCTGATACACTTAACAAAGAACTCTGGTTCCTGACCAAATCAACCAAAGCTAGATATGAAGTAAGACTAGCAAACTAGGAAAAAGACAACCATAAAGCCTTCTTTATGTTAGAAACCTCAGAATCAATGCCCATCATTTAACAGAGCTAATACAAAATGATATCATATACTCACATCCTGAGGATATAGCCAGTCTACTACTGGATAAATTTAACTTCAACTTCACCCTCTCTATCCCCCTACATTCTCAAATCACATACTCACATCTATACCCCATGAATCTCCCCGGAACAAGTTGTCAAAGCATTTTCCAATGCCAAGAACATTGTTTCTGTGGGGACAGATAACATACAAGGCTGTCTATTGACTAGTCTGAAACAGGATTGTCAAACTCACCACAGAGGCTATTCAATATGACTCCAATCAGACTTTGTGCCAGATGAGTGAAGGACAACAGTCATCCCCCTGGACAAAGGTAGGGCATCAATGGACCTGGGTTACCTATAAGTCTGATCAACCTCATTGGAAAGGCTATAGAGAGGATCACTGTGGGACCGATAAATAAGGACATAGGTAAGCCAATTCAGTTTTGTCAAGGGCAGATCCTGCCTGGTTTACCTGGTCAGTTTCTTTGAGAAGGTTACTGAAGCAATGGATGAGGGAAAATAACTGCACACTGGATATCTGGACCTCATAAAGGTGATCAAAACCATTCTGTACTTGGATATTGCTCATAAACTCTCCCACCTACATGTTAATCCCTATGTAACTAATTGGATAGTAAACTGTCTCATGAATAGAACCAAGGAAATTAAGACAGTTGGTTGTACTTCCTACAAAAGACCTGTCACTAAAAGTGTAACCCAAGGCTCCATCCTTCAGCCAGTTTTCTTTTGCATTTACTTCTCATGGGTCAAAGGTAATGTTAAGGGTTTGTGGGTGACCAAGTTTGCAGATAACTTTAAATTTGATGCCATAATAAACTCCAGAGGGCATAAGATCCCCCAAGAGGGCCTTTCCTAAACAAACTACTGGGGTCACAACCATGGGCTAAAACGTAATATAAAAAAATGTATAATAATCTCTTTTTGGCAACCATGATATCCCCTGGAGCTATCACATCAATAACACACCCTTGAAAGTTGATTTGGTATTTAGGTCCCCAGGAACCTATGTGGATAACAAACTGTTCTTCAATCACCATTTATCCACTATTTTAAGAAGGTTATTATTCATTGCACAGCTTATTATTATTGTCATAGCATCTTGGTCCAGGGATGTGATCATTCCCTTGTATTCTGCAATTATTAGGCTGATCATTGAGTATAATTACCCACTGGGTATGTACCTGTCCAAACTCTTAACACAACTTGGATGACCGCAATGTTTTCTCACCCCAAATAATCAAGGGTCTAAATCATAAAAAACTGCACTGACCATCTCTAAACATTGTCCCTCTTGTTAGTATCATACAGGCTACTGAAGGGTGATCTCTGCCTCATATACAGAACCCCAAAAGACCCTATCATCTTTGACCTAATCTGTAGATCCAATGATATAATAACACCTGCCCAAGAGATCTTAATTCCTTCTGCGACATAAATAGAACATGTTGGAGGGATATATATATATATACGTTTCACAG